>NC_069781.1:105018661-105098317 GCF_027406575.1 Nycticebus coucang
GGCAAAGTACTTTTTTGCAGTTCTACAAGTGATGTATGCACATAGAAAAAAAAAATTGTTCCTGGTTAGAGAAATAATTTAAATTAAAAGGAAGAGAACTGTTTTCTCTCCACAGAGTTTGTGAGGTAAAGAGCAGTGGCATTAGGACTATTGCTTCAAGTTTAAGGTGTTGATAACTTTCCAAATAGATAATTTGGTGGCCAGCACCACATTAAAAAATATATATATATATATATGTATGTCCTTTACTCATCAGTTCAATTGTACTAAAATATCTTTAGTAACTAATTAATGATACATAAGATTTGTTTTTGTCAGCACTCCTTGAAATAGCAATGAATAAGAATCCATATAGTGGATTTTGTAGCTAAATTTCAGTGCATCCATAGGATGGAATAATAGGTAAACGCCAAAGGGGGAAATAGATACAATATGATGTTGGTATGTGACAGTGTACTTTTGTATATCCAGTGAGAAAAGATCAATTTGATTATACATAGAGACAGACTGGTCTGGTGTTAGCCGAAAATATGTACAAAAATGGGATAAAATTTTGTTACTTCCAGTCTTTTGTATTATAAGTAAAATTTTTTTATTACATACAGATTTATTAGATATATGTAAACAATTTTAGAGTAATCATTTTAGTTTGTATCCTTATGAAGATAAAAAGTAGCAAGTATAAATGATTATTAGTATTGCAAAAGTATTGCTTTACGTTCTCGGAGTTTTCTTTTAAAATATTGAACTATCAACTGTATTTATTCCTTCAATCCATTTATTCTTTAAATATAACTTGAAGACCTATTATGTAGCAGACATGTCCTGCTTATGTCTCAGGATCCTTCCATTCTTTTTTTTTTTTTTTTTTAATCATAGCTGTGTACATTAGTGCAATCAAGGGGTACAATGTGCTGGTTTCATATACAATCTGAAATATTCTCATCAAACTGTTTAATATTCCATGGTGCTTACAAATTCAATTCTTTTTTTTTTTTTTTTTATTAAATCATAGCTGTGTACATTAATGTGATCATGGGGCACCATACACTGGTTTCATAGACCGTTTGACACATTTTCGTCACACTGGTTAACATAGCCTTCCTGGCATTTTCTTAGTTATTGTGCTAAGACATTTACATTCCATATTTACTAAGTTTCACATATACCCTTGTAAGATGCACCGCAGGTGTAATCCCACCAATCCCCCGGATCCTTCCATTCTTAAAAATACTCTTGTTTACCTGCCTAGCCTGAGAAAGTTGAAAGATTTAAAATCACAGTGGTAGGACTTAATCTCAATTGAAGTCTTCCCTCTCTCCTTTCAAACAAAAGCATTTCTGAGTGTAGAAACTCATAAAAAAAAAAAAAATTAACTGCCCTTTTGAAAAGGTATAACATTTTTATTTATTTTTTATTTTTATTTTTTGCAGTTTTTGGCCGGGGCTGGGTTTGAACTTGCCACTTCCGGCATATGGGGCTGGCGCCCTACCCCTTTGAGCCACAGGTGCTGCCCTGAAGAGGTATAACATCTTAAATGCTAATAATCACTGAAAAATTTTGGATTGGACATATATTCTATAAGTCTAACTATTGAATAAAGTAAGTCTTAACCTATTCATTTGAATCCTGAGTTTGCTTTGGCTTGAAGATTTATTTATTTATTTATTTATTTATTGGTTTGTGAGGAGGGGTTGTGTGTTTTTGTGTTTGTTTTTTGAGATGGGGGTCTTGCTATTCCTCAAGGTGGTCTCAAACTCCTGAGCTCAGGCAGTCCACCCAGCTCAGCCTCCCAGAGTGCTAGGATTACAGGTGTGAGCCACCGCACCCACTGGCTTGAAGTTTTTTGAAAACTAAAGAAGGAATTACTTTGTTTTAAAAATTTGTTGTTGTTTTTGTTGTTTCAACCCTCTGACCCCATACAACTTCTAAGAACTAAGAGTTCTTATAAACTAAAAGTTCTTATTTAAATTCTGGTCATATATCTAGATCTTCCAAAGACCTTTTATGTGTATCACATTTCACCTGATGTAAAGCACCAGGGATTATGTGATTCCCTATTAGTTTTGGTATCAATAAAAGGATTTTTTAATGCTGCCTGTTACAGTTGTAAGAAATCATGAATTTTAAATGGAATTTTAATGTCACAGATGTTAAAATGTGAGAAAATGAGCATCTGACAATCACCGAAATGCAATATTATCTCTTAATTTTTAAAACCTACTCCTAGGAGCTACAATTATATCATTTTACTTGAACTATTTTCTTTTTAAGTAGTAGTCACTGTAGTTAGGTAGTAGTAACAGTAATTCTTATAACATCTAATGATTATTGAGCTGTTTTATTGTGCTTGGAATTGCCCTAAACATTTTACTTAAAGTGTTCTCTTTTTAAGTAATAGTAATGGTTGTTAAATAGTAGTAACAGTAATTCTTACAATATCTAACAATTACTGAGCTTTCATTTGCTCTTGAAACTGCTTTACATACTTTGCATAGATTTTCACTTAAGTATCCCGGTGGTGTCCTGTGAGATGGCTACTATTTCATCACCATTTTATAAATAAGGAAGTTGAGGCACAGAAAGGGTACACCATAGCTAATAAGTGACAGAGTTTAAAGTAGGGATTTAAGCTGAAATTGAACTGGATCCAGAGGTTGAGCTCTTTCCATTCAAATAGGCTTCTCTCGAATAATGTAGTGAGCCGTAAGAGCTAAAAAATAATGTATCTTCTTCACAAGAAAATTACTTTGAATAATAACATGCTATTTAATGTTTACAACTGCATGAATCATTGTTTGATTTGAGGTAGTGCACTATAGTTTTCTAAAAATTCTCTGACTTTCATAGGACTGCTCTCCATCTGGCCTGTACTAAAGGCCATTTAGCAGTGGTGATTCTCCTGCTGAAAAGACGGTGCCAACTTCACATCTGATGAAGGTATATAATAACTATTTCAGCATGAGGTGGATTTGATTAAAATACATAGAACCAAAATGAATTTATCTCATTTAAATATAATTGGTTGGTGAAACCTGTGGAATGTTTATTCGAATTCCTAGAATTTGTGATCTTTTGGTCTAATGCCAACAGGCTGTACATTGCCAGGAATGGGAATGTACTGTTTCTCTACTGGAATACGGTGCTGATCCCAACCTTCAGGTTATCTATAGCAACTTTGCCCTCCACTGTGCTGTCTATAAGGAAAATGTGTTGCTAGTACAAAAACTGTTTTCACACCATGCAAGTATTGAAATAAAAAACAAAGTACAGGTTAACCAATTTTATTTTCAAAATATTTGAAATGCATTTGTTTTAATATTGACATATATGTAAGGGTCAGTGGTTCATCTTGGAAGCCCAAACATTCCATGAATTAAAATATTCTGAATGACTTAATTGTCTAAGATTTTTCTTAAAATATCATTATTTTTAATGAGACATTAGAGGGTACAGTTTTCTTTTGTGCATTTATGGTAAATATTTGTAAAATCACTGAATTTGCTGAAGGTAAAATTTTTTTGCTAAGTATTTTTTCCCCACCCAAGTATTTTTTTCCTAATTAGTGTAAAACAACACAGGAAAGAAAAATTTGCCCACAAAATAGACTTTATCTTACAAGTCTCTTTTGCACAAATCTAAAGCATTTTATAATGAATGGAAATCTTGCTGCTGTAGACACTTCTCTTAAAATTAATTTATATGAAAAAGATTCAATTCTCAGTGGCAAGGCTTAAAAGAGATGAATAGAAAGGGAAAGGAGAACATCAAAAATCTTCAGACCAATTAAGAAATTATGTAATTGAGAGGAAATACCAAGAAGAGGGGGTTTTTTGGTCTAGGTTGGTTGGTTGGTTGGTTGTTTTTTTCCAGCTTATATGTTCAGGCAAGGTGCTCTTCAGTTTTGATGATAATAATTCTCAGTTTAGAAAAGAGAATTAATGAGCTGTAAACTTGCCTAGAGTCAGTTTTAGGAGGACTCTGAGGAAAACAGATTACCCATGAACAAGTGGTGATGAGGTGGGAAATACTTCAGAAGAGGGAAGAACAAAGTATTAGCTGACTTATTACCCTGTTCTCACAGAAACAGCCATTCGCTAAGAGTGTGAACTCTGCTGTCCAATCTAAAATGTCTGGATGGGAAGATTTTATAAATAGCAAAGTCAAGTTGCGTTTGAGTTTATTAGTCCCTGTTTGATCCCTAACCAAGAAAATCAGATGGAATTTTTAGTAAATGACTCTCTCACTCTTTCCTATTTTGTCAGATCCCTAATTGACAAAGGGGATTGATTGGCCATGTGGATGACAGATGAGATAAAAGTGATGTCCCCTGTATGAGTTTTCAGCTAGAACTGTGCATCACAGTGATCTGGGGAAATTTTTTAAAAGTCTATAAGTCTAGGCCCTTCCATGAAGATTTTGATTTAGTAAATGTAATAAATCGTGGACTGTATATTTAAAAATATTTCCTTAGAGGTGACATGTCTCAAAAACATCAGAAATCACTAGATCAGTTGGGATTTGATAGGGACTACTTCCTTCAAATCTCTCCTTTCCAATAATATTAGCCTGAGATTTATCTTTCTCTACCTATGTGGTTGGAAAGGTAAAAGGGATATTTTTGGCAATCTTAATCAGCTTACAGAAAATAACACCTTGCATTTTTAAACCATAAATCATTTACTGCTATTCAGAGGGTCTTTAGAAATTTCTTTATGTGCGATTTTTCAATAAGCAGGGGTGGACACTTTCAGGATCTCATGACTGTTGTGATTTGGGTGATGGGTCAATAAATGTTTATTGCAAGCAGGATTTTCTTAATTAGAAGAGTAGCAAATCCTGACCTGTTTTTGACTTGAGGCTGTGTGATGAACTGTCTCAATATGTCTGTCAAGTTCATAGAGCTTTAGCATAATCAGGATGGCAGATTTGTTGTTGTTGTTGTTTGTTTTTGGCCGGGGCCGGGTTTGAACCCGCCACCTCTGGTATATGGGGCCAGCGCCCTACTCTTTTGAGACACAGGTGCCGCCCAAGATGGCAGTTTTAAACTTTGAAAATAATGAAGTTAATAGGAATACAGCTAAGAATTCTTTTAATAATTTAGTTTCAGCAATCGTATGAAATGATTATGTATTTGGTTAACAATTGGGAAAATTAAATATAAATTGATTAGAAATGAATAAATGTAAAATTTCTTAAAGTGAGTATTATGAGTCATAATAGCACTTTGTGTTACATGTGAGGCCAGATGTTTTAGGAAAACATATGATACTAAAGAAAGGAAAGATTTTACATGCATATATGTGCTTTATATTCAACCATGTAGAAACATATTCATAGCAAATGTAAAAACACAAGAGGCATATTCTAAATGTGGGTCACACATTTAGTTTGCCTATAAATGCAGCGAATGGGTAAAATTTAGGAAACACCCAGAAATCTGGATTTCGGATTTCCCTTAAAGAATCCAGTCTGGCGCAGCATTTGTGGCTCAAAGGGGTAGGCCGCCGGCCCCATATACCAGAGGTGGCCAAAAACTGCAAAAAAAAAAAGAAAAGAAAAGAAAAAAAAAATCCAGTCTGGTGTCTCTTGAGTGCATCTTACAGTTTGGTTTGAGTGCAGATGCTGCCCTTTTATATGAAGCATCTGTTCTCCAATTTCCTACAGTGCCCACCTGGGTACGTTACATGTATTGGTCATCTACTTTGACTCTGTAAGTACTTGAGTTTATAGCTCTTATTTTATAGCATATTTTGGTAAAGATTTCACGGTTTTCAAGATAGTTTACAGGTTTTTATAATACGTAGTGTTATATTATTATAGACTATATTATATATGAATCCCTTAGTAATGGGATTGAATTGTAGGAGTTGGAAGTTTTTTTTTTTAAAGTCTTTTTCTCTATATGTACCATAAGCAAAAGTCTTCCTATCAGAATGCCCATACACCTGTTTAGGCTAATCATGGTTATAATTGGGTAGATTGTGCACATTGCAGACAACATTGTATTGTCTCAGCCCCGTCCCTTAAAAATGCAAGTGATGAAGTAGATTTCATCATGCTAAAAATACCCCACACAGAGATTAGTGTTAGAACTTTTATTTATGCTCCATTGTACTTATACTTCTGATTTCTATTTTGCCTAAAATAAAAAATAATTTTAGATAGCACTTAAAATGATTGATTAGGGTGGTGCCTGTGGCTCAGTTGGTAGGGTGCCGGCCCCATATACCGAGGGTGGTGGGTTCAAACCCAGCCCCAGCCAAACTGCAACAAATAAATAGAAAGGCATTGTGTGGGCGCCTGTAGCCCCAGCTACTCCGGAGGCTGAGGCAAGAGAATCGCTTAAGCCCAGCAGTTGGAGGTTGCTATGAGCTGTGACGCCACGCTACTCTACCAAGGGCGACAAAGTGAGACTCTGTCACCTCAAAAAAAAAAAATTGATTAAATAAGTAGATAGGCACTAGGGCTGTGGGATTATCATTGAGAGTAAAATTGTATACCAAGCTTTCTAAGATAAAAAGTCATCGCCTTTTAATAGGAGAAATCCTAAGGATTATTTCATAATAAGCAATTGAAGTTCATTTTCAGTCCATCTCTTTTAATTCAGAGCTCCTTTTCTTAGTGAGCCATTTGGATCAGAAGTGCCTGACATTGGCATCTGGGTTTCTGACACCATTGTTAAAAGGGACTCATGTGAGTTTGTGTCACCTGGAGGAAACCTCAGCTATTTTTGGCAAACACTTGAAACTGTTATCACTTAAATGATAATGTTTGCCAAAAAAAGTATTGTCAAATAGGATTAGACAGTTCCAAGAGACTTTTATAATATTGGACATAGAATGCAGGTTTGTAATATTTCTTTTTTCATTATTTTATTGTTGGGGATTCACTGAATACCCAAGAAACCAGGTTATACTGATTGCATTTGTTAGGTAAAGTGCCAAGGGTGGAGCAAGATGGCAGCCGAGTAACAGCTTCCTTGCAGCTGGGCATGGTGAGTCTGGGGAGATAAGAATCCAGTCATCTCTGGCTGGGGGGATCTGCCTATAATCATCCCTTTGAGGATACAGGGAGTTAGCAAGGGACTTCTGGACCCCAGGAAGAGGACAAAAACAGTGGAAAACTGGCAAGTGGTTCAATGTGTTCGATCGACCTAATCCCGCCGGCAACCGTAAGTACAAGCAGCAGTGAGACTGCAAACCGGAAAGGCCTTCTCTGTGAACTGTTTCGGTGTTTTTGGACAGCCCACTCAGTTGAACTGCCTTGGGAAGAGCTTGAACAGGATTGCAGAGAACTTTGGGCATTGTCTAGGGCCCCACACTGAGCCGCTGAGTTGGGCCACAGGGAGCCATTGTGAGAGAACTGCCCCGGCAAGCTTCTCCCTCAGGGTCCTAGAGCAAAGATCGGGTGGGAGCTAGTAACCTAGTGACCAAGCAGCCTAAAGGTGGGGACTGACTGCCTTATAGCCTTAATCCTTAGGGCAGAGTAAGACTGGTTTTAGTACAGTGGAGCCTCAGGCTGTTGCCCTGGGTAGAGTGCCTTGGCGTCACAGCTCATAGCAACCTCAAACCCCTGGGCTTGGTGCCACCCCGGACCTCCATAAGAGCTGCACTGTGACCCCCGACCTAAGATGTGATTGATTATGGAGTATGTTCCGTGGGCTCATGAGAAGAATGTGTATTCAGTTTTGTTGGGATGAAATGTTCTATAGATGTCTGCTAAATGGAAATGTTTGATGGTTAGGTTTAAATCTAAAATTTCTTTGCTCAGCTTCTTCTTGGAGGATTGATCCAACACTGCCAAAGGAGTGTTGAAATCTCCGACTATTATGGAGCTGGAGGAAATCAAGCTGCTCATGTTTGTTAGAGTTTCTCTTATAAATTGAGGTGCATTCTGGTTGGGTGCATAGATATTAAAATTGAAATCTCATCATATTGAGTATTATCCTTAACAGATATGAAGTGACCATTCTTATCCTTCCTTACTTTTGTTGGCTTAAAGCCTGTTCTATCTGCAAATAAAATTGCAACACCAGCTTTTTTCTGATTACCATTTGCCTGAAATATGGATGACCATCCTTTCACCCTGAGTCTATATTTGTCTTTTAAGGTAAGATGTGACTCTTGTATGCAACAAATATCTGGCCTGAGTTTTTGTATCCAGTCAGCTAACCTATGCCTTTTTAGAGGACAGTTTAAGCTGTTCACATTAATGGGGAATATTGATAAGTCTGGTAAAATTTTGAGTATCGAATTTTTCGAAAGTCCAGGGGACATTTTTAATCCTTTTGCCAATGTGGAATTTGGAGTTTGATCAAAAGTTTCTGAATGAGTTTAATTTTGTGGCAGAGGATTGGGTTGGTCGTTATGGAAGATAGGTCTGAGAATATTCTGAAGAGCTGGTTTGGTTATAACAAATTTCTTCAACATATGAATGTCATTAAAGTATTTAATTTCTCCATCATAAATGAAACTCAGTTTAGCTGGATACAGGATCCGGGGTTGGAAGTTATTTTGCTTTAGGAGATTAAAAGTCGATGACCACCCTCTTCTGGCATGAAAAGATTCAGCAGAGAGATCTGCAGTCATTTTAATATTCTTCCCTTTGTAGGTAATGGCTTTCTTACGTCTGGCTGCTTTGAGAATTTTCTCCTTCATGTTAACTTTAGTGAAGGTAATTATGATATGTCTGGGGGATGTCTTATTGGGATTGAGTCATGCTGGGGTTCTGAAACTGTCTGCTATCTGAATTTCAGAATCTCTTGGCATGTCTGGAAAATTCTCTTTCATAATTTCATGGATAAGGGTCTCTGTGCCTAGCGAGGCCACTTCATTGGATTCAGGGATTCCAGTGAGGCGGATATTAACCTTCATTGAATTATCCCAGAGTTCTCTGAGAGAATGATCCATTTTTGCTCTCCATTCTTTTCCTCTTTGAGAATTTGGGAGTGTTCAAAGGTTTTGTCTTCAATGTCAGAAATCCTTTCTTCTGCTTGCTTCACTCTGTTACTGAGGGATTCTACTGTATTTTTCAGAACTTTTAGGGCTGTAAATTCTGGCTTCTGTGTGTCTAAATCTTTGGTGGTTTTATCTTTAAATTCGTTAAATTCTTGAGACAACTTTTGAACTTCTCCTCGAATTCCTAATTCTGACTTTTGAATTGCTGCTCGAATTTCTAATTCCAAATTTTCCTCCACTTTACTAATCTTGTTTGCAATCCAAATTCTGAATTTGATTTCTGACATCTCAGCCAGTTGTTTATGAATGGGATCTTTAGTTACATCTGCCATATCTTTCCTTGGGGGGGTTGCTCTATTCTGGTTATTCATGTTACCAGAGTTTTTCCGCTGATTCTGCCCCATGATTGTTTTACACCCTTTTATTTTTCCCCTGGAGCTTTGTCGAGGACCCGTACGGTGCTATGGCCTGAGAAACTGGGGCCCTGTTTGGTGTGGTGGGGCTAAGTGGTTCTGTCTTGTTTTCAGCTGGTTTCTGTTCAACCCTAGTGAAACAGTTACTCTGGGTTGAAGTCTCAGCTGTGGAGAAATATCAGCAATTAATACCACCCACCACAGGCAACAATTGGAAAAGGAAAATCAAACCTTCCTACAACCACACACCCAGGGCATCACCTGAACAGTCCTCAGGTGATTGGCTCAGTTCAAAAGGTCCAAATCAATTGTCTCAGTCAGAACCTGTCTCGGGTGGGAGAGTTTAAGAGGTCTCTGGCAACTGGATCACAGGGGTCTGGTGACTACTCTGATATGGCTTGCTCCATTGCTGTGTGGAGTCAGGAAGAGCCACCCAGCAAATTGATCAGTCTAGGAAGGTTGATGTCTCCTTCCCCATCTTGTACATTTGTCACACTCAGTCACTGGTAGCCCTTTAGTTGGCTGACCCAGTTGCCTGTAGTGAACAGATACTCTAGGGGTTTGCACCTGGTTGAATCACAAGGAAATCTATTTCTGTTCAGCCAGGCCGCTGTGCTTTGCCTCTACCTAGCAGGAGGGTAGGCCTGACAACCTTGGGCGCTTGATGAAGGCTGGGGGGTTTTCACTCAGTTCCAGCCCCGTCCCCGATTGATGTTATGACAGAACAGAACAGAACAACTTTGTGGGATTTTGTTTCTGTTCCTACTAAATTCCCTTGTCAGTTCCATCCTGCTGCCTTCGTTTATTTATAGGCTGATGATCCCCTGAGGGCCAGGTGTGTGGTAGGCTCAGTAAAGCGGTCCTCTGGGTCAGCCCCACCCTGGGAACTTACGGGGTCTGCGAGTGCATTTCTAGTCCCTGCGCTCCACCTAGGTCGGTACTGCTTCAGGCAAATCCTTTACTCACTGGGCCTGCGTTTCCGTCCCAGGTCTGTTTGTTGTGGTTGCCTGCCTCCTCTGGTTGCCCATGGGGTGTGACTTCACAATATCCGGGAGTGAGCCGTATTGTTGCTTAAAGATGGCTGTTGCTCTGTGCCTCTGGAACCGCTGCTCTGGTGTGGTTCCCTCTCAGCCGACTGTCCTCTCCTTGCTCCCATGCCCCAGAGTCAGCACTGACCAGCTGTAGTTCAGGCACTGTCCACACCCCTCAAGAAATCACCCAAGAATCTGGACTCCAGACCCTTTAGTGAGAGTGGAGGAGAGTGCTGGGAGCTCAGAGTTGCAGGTAGATATAACATATACAATTTTATACAGTTTTATGCCTGGCCGTATTGTTGCCAAAAGACGGCTGCCGCTCTGTGCCTCAGGGAACCACCGTTCAGGTGTGGTTCCCTCTCAGCCGACCGTCCTCTCCTCACTCCCATGCCCCAGAGTCAGCACTGACCAGCTGCAGTTTAGGCACTGTTGACACCCCTTGAGAAATCACCCAAGAATCTGGACTTCTGGGGGACAGGCCTCCCGACCTCAGAGAGCTCAGAGTTGCAGGTAGAGAATATATACAGTTTTATACAGTTTTATGCCTGGCAGTAGAACACCATGGCACCCTAATAGGGGAGGTTGGTCCAGTTTTTAGAGGGTCTCTCCCATGGAGTGTAGTGGGAGGAACTTTGAACTCTGCCCATTTGTTTGTGGGGCACTCTGAACTATTGTCATCGGGGAGGGGACTCTTGTTCACTTGGTGATGGATTTTGTACCCTTTGTTTGTATCCTGGCGGTCACAGCTCACCTCAGCGGGGTCGATGTGCTCAAATCCACCGGGTTACTTACTAAATTTCTGTCCTTTAACTCTCCTTCTGGATGGGAGCCTCTGTGGAAAGTTGGCTTCAGTCAGCCATCTTGTCTCCCTCTATTACATATTTTTACTAAGTAATAGTTTGCTTGATTTGCCCAATCCCCATCATTTTATTTTTGCCTTCTGGCATCTGAGTTTATTTAAAGTAGACAACAGCAAATTACTTTTATTTTTACAATATCTACTTCTTTAACATTGACATCTAAAACCAAATTTCCATTTCTTCTGTTAAGTCCCTGAGCAGACGGACAAAAAAATTCAGCTGCAATCATAGCAGCACTCAAGGTCTTTTCCTATGTTTGGGGACAGTTCATGGAGTTGAGTCATTCTCTCTGAGTGTTTCTAATGTTTGTTTCTGTTGTAAAAATTGCTGTTGTCTGATGTGCCTATCTAGTTGGAGGGACTAGATATCTTACTGGAGAACACTTTATTTTCATGTACATAGAAGAGTTTCATGGAAATAGAGATTATATAGCTTTTGCTACATGGGGTATAAAGAAAGAAAACAAGATTCTGCCCTCAAGGAGTTTTCTTTTTGGCCCAGGTGTAACAAGAGGTAAAGGTTGGAAAAAGGGCAAAGAAATGTTTTCTAAGTTGTCTCTTTAAATCCCCCCACCCTTTTGGGGAATTAAAACCTGCATTTTTGTCTAAGGATAGTAATCAAAGGGGCAGGAAAATGTTCTTTGTTTCTAGTATCTTAAACCACAGGAGGTGGCTCAACAGAATTGTCACCACTGGCTTCCCCGGAGATGAAGTCAATGGAAATGACCAACTATAGTTAAACAACATCCCAAAGCCCCATGTGAGACTGCTCATAGATTCAAGTCCCGCTTCCCCCATAAAAAGCACTGTATTTCTGTCTGGATGGCAGTCTTCTGAGAGGATTGTCTGCACACTCCTCACTTGCCCGCAAATTAATCAACTTCTTGTTTCTTTTCCTCACATTGATACAGGGTTCCCCCATTCAGGCCTGGACAGGGACCCCACTTTCCTAGGCATGGGCAATTTTATGTAAGCAAATCTCTTCTGAAGTGGACATACTGCCATTTTGCCCAGAGCTGGAGGGATTACATTCGTTTGTTAATACACTCATCAACATCGAAAAGGTGTCTTCTATCTACCAACTTTTAACCAAGTGTAATTCTCAAGACCTTATACCACAAGGGAAAAGACCGACATGGAGACTTTCCCCTTGGGTCTTTTCCTCTGTCAGAATCTCTGGTGTTTTTTATTCCTTCTGTATTCCTTTCTACCTAATAAACCTACCTTATCACTGATTTGTGGTTTGTGGGTTCATACCTTTAATCTCCAAGACCAAGGACCTACTGCAGAAAAAAATTCTGCAAACAAAACCACTTGTCCTCATTCTTTGTTGTCAATGATTTGGCCTCAGGGACAGGTACTGAACTTTGGGTAATAAGAATAATGTGATAATTAAGCACTTTGACTGTCAGCAAATTCACCAAACACTGACCTTCATCTATTTTATTCAATTCATTTATCATCTTGAATAAAGCCTTTATGTCTTTTTTTGCTCATCATAATATATCTGATCAATAGTTTTTGTAAGGAAAATGTTTTGTCTATAACAAATTAATATCATATAAATAATCCATAAAAGCAATAAGGATCAATAGACTTCTTTATGATTAAGACATTTTTGATTTATCAATTACATATGCTCTCATTGGCATTCTAGCATGACTCATTGTGTGGCCCTCCACCATAATTCTTAAAATATGTCTGTTCAAAAAAAAAAAAAAACTGGGCGGCGCCTGTGGCTCAGTCCGTAGGGCGCCGACCCCATATGCCGATGGTGGCGGGTTCAAACCCGGCCCCGGGCAAACTGCAACCAAAAAATAGCCGGGCGTTGTGGCGGGCGCCTGTAGTCCCGGCTGCTCGGGAGGCTGAGGCAAGAGAATCGCTTAAGCCCAGGAGTTGGAGGTTGCTGTGAGCTGTGTGAGGCCACGGCACTCTACCGAGGGCCATAAAGTGAGACTCTGTCTCTACAAAAAAAAAAAAAAAAAAAAAACTAAGATATCAGAGGATATCTAAAAGGAATTGAATTGCTAGCAAAATTTGCAATAATGCTCATAATAATAGAGACATGAAGCTGCCTGTAATAGAGCTACATGTTGAGAAAAAGAAATTCATTGAATACGTAGAGTTCAGAATTATAGACTTTGAGCTCTTGACTGTAATCAGGTATTTTTTTGGTAGTTGTTTTCTTTTTTCTTTTATATTTTTTATTGGATATTGTTTTTTTTTTTTTTTGAATTGTCAAAGCAGTTCAAATGTTCTCTTTTAAAATCAGAATATTTGAAACAATTATTTAATTACCTGATGGGAACTTCCCCATTTGTCAGCCTTTTCACTCTGGAAGACATCATTGCAAGGGCTGTAACATGTATGTCTGGCAGGCTTAAAAGGGCCATGAACAAAAGGAATTTTCTTTTGTTACATTTGGTCAGGACCATTGTATTCTTGTATCAAAATTTTTGATTTTTTAGTAAGACATTTAAATTATCATTACAATGGGAATTTCAGAAGTCTTTTCGTTTACTGATCTATTTCTAGCTGTATAAACACTAAACAACAGAGACTGCATGCTATAGTCCTACATAAATATTTTTAGACAGATGAAAGGAAGGAAGGGAGGAAGGAAGGAGTTAACTTGAAAAGTATGCTTACAGTTTGTGCTGCAGATGGAAAATAAATCAAGGGATTTATTATACTACTGATGGAAAATAAATCATCTCTGCATGTCTAACAACATGCAACAGACATTCATTTTTACTGACATATCAACAGTGCAGACTTGGTAGTATTTAATTTTATATGTATGTAGTCTGTATGTTTGATGGAAAAGTTATTCTGCATCATACCACAGAAAACAACTAAATTACCTGCTTTATTGTTTTGTTTAAAATTTATCAGTTATTACTTTGTAATGGTATCTTGAAATGATCTGACCTTGCAAAGTTACTCTTGGAAATACTTATTCATTTATTTATTTATTTATTTTTTATTTATTTTTTTTTTGTAGAGACAGAGTCTCACTTTATGGCCCGCGGTAGAGTGCCGTGGCCTCACACAGCTCACAGCAACCTCCAACTCCTGGGCTTAAGCGATTCTCTTGCCTCAGCCTCCCGAGTAGCTGGGACTACAGGCGGCCGCCACAACGCCCGGTTATTTTTTGGTTGCAGTTTGGCCGGGGCCGGGTTTGAACCCGCCACCCTCGGTATATGGGGCCGGCACCCTACCGACTGAGCCACAGGCGCTGCCCTACTTATTCATTTATTAAGGACAGGAAGGAGTTTAGTGATGAATGAAGTTATAATCACCTTTTTAAAAATACACATACCTCTTATGTTAACAAAGTAAGTGAGTGTTGGGATTTCAGGGACTATCATCTTGCTATGCTTCTGAGAAAATTACCATTCTTCTCAATGCAGATTTGACCTCTCACTTTCTGGAATTATGTAGGATCAGTCACACCCAAGCCTTTGTGTGTAGCTCCTTCTGCCAGGAGTGCTATTTTCTGGCTCTGTGCCTGGGTGGTGAATGATCCAGATTCACAGGGTCATTTCTTTATTGTAGTAGTTTTCTTGACAGCTTTTATAATTATTTTCAAGTACATATTTATTTGTTCAATTACATTTGAATATCTGAACTATCTGCACCAGAAGAGCAGTGGGTATATTAGGTGGGTAGATAGCTAGAAATCCGCTCTCTTGGAGAAGAAGGACAAGGGCAGCCCCCCAGACCTCCATCTTTGTGTCATCCACCTTTGTTTTGTCCCAAGTGATTGCTGACACTTGAGGAGGAGGGACCACCCTACTGCCAATTTACCAATCAGAACTTAAGTTTTCCAATTACAAAAGGATGTAGAAGAGACTCTAGCGTAGCAGCAGGTACAATAGGGTCTTAACTAATCACTTAGTGAGCTACAACAGCCTTAGGACTAATTATCATGTCATTAGCTTAAAGCTACATTGGGGTCTACACTCCCAACGGGCTCTCAGAGAAGCTCATGGGTGGTTCCTAAGTGCAATAAGACTCTTACTTCCAAGGTGAACTCTGTCTCAGAAGGTAGACCTGACCTAGGAGATTTTAAAGAGAATCACCAGGCTATAACCCTTGCCTCTTTGACTTTTTCCTTATTGGAAAAATGGGGGTTGTTCACTGTCTATGGCATAAGTATTGTGCTCTGTAAGCCTGTATCTTTCTCTTACTCTGTAAGCTTGTCTTTTTCTTTCTCAATAAACTTTTGTTTCATGCTTGCTTTACTTTAGGGTGTCTGGTCATTTTTCAACCAAGAGTGCTCCAAGAACCGAGCACCTAGGCAGCTGATTGAAACCACAACATTTTAGGATGCAGGCAGGTGCCTTGAAACCCAATAGGTGCATCTGCTTTTATTCTGTATCTGTAGTCTCTTACAATTGTGTTTGATAAAGTAGAAGTCACTGCAAACTCTAGTAGCATCAGGAAAAGTCCAAGAAATGAGGGAATCTGGAGCTGCTTATAACTTGTAGAAGTTAGTATTTCTTCTCCTATAACCTAGGAGTGATTTTGAAATATTTATTTTAGATACTAAAAAAATTTAATTTTAAAATAAGTTTAGATACTAGCAGTACACTTCAATAATTTTCACTTGCTCTAGTTCAAAAATGTTTAAATTGTCCTCATTAACTGTTGAGAATAAAATAACTAAAGTTTAGAAATGATTCTGCTATACATAACTTTTGAGCACATAAAATGTTAATCAGGTCAGAAAATGTGATAATTATTCTATTACATGAACAAAGACACATAGCTTTTCAATGAACTCCAATTCTATAGGTCATTAGAAGTGGGTGCTCGCCATGTGAGGACCTAATACCCTACACTTGTTGAGAACCATTTATGAGGAAAAAAACTAAAGTCTAAAACAAAACCTCTGCAGGAAATTACTATAATTGAGGAGTCTGATACTATAGAAGGCATTTTTAATACTGAAGCCATCTGAAAATGAAAAGACTATTGTGGGATAAAATAATAGAAGATTTAATGGTGAAACATATGCAATGAGAATTTGGCTGGTTTCTCTTTCGTTTTTTTTTTTTTTTTTTTTTTTGGCTGGTTTCTCAAGGAAATGATTTGTAAGATTGACATTTGTAGGGGAAAAAGGAGAATATCCTAAGGGAGAAAAATTATCCAGCAGAGCAATTGTACATGTTGTATGTTACTCACTCTGAAAAAGGGAGATTAAACTCAAATTATGCCTGACTGGACCTTCAGCCAAAGTTATATTTCTCTTTTGAATATTACAGAAAATATAAAAGGAACAAATATTAAGAATACCGAAAAAAAAAAATAAAAGCCCAACAGCTACAACATAATGATTAGAGGATCTTTGCTAAAATTTTATGCAATATTAACTTTTTTTTCTTTCTTAGTTAAGTCTTGGTAGAAGTGTATCTAGCCATATTTTCCTTATCTTTGAAATAGCTTTAACTTGTATCAGTACTATTTAAAATTTTATTTCCTTCATTGTTGGTTTAGTATTTCTTCCTTCTTTATATATGTGAACATTACATTTTTTTCTTCTTGACTTGAATGCTAAACTTAGTTCTTTCTCTCTTGTCTTTAAATCAATGCATTTAAGATTATAAATATTTCTGCAAATAGAGACAAGATATTCTAATCATTTAATGCAGTGAACATCATATATCAAGCTTCTTAGTTTTGTATTGAAATCTTCTTCACCATTATTTATTTCATCTGTTTGAGGCTTCCGCTTCTGGTATGACGCACCCCTTTGAGAATTTGTCTGTAGTTGCAATTCTGTTAGTTCTGCTTCCTATACTCTAAGGCTTCCTATACTCTAAGGTATATTTCTATATGTAAGATAATTAATCTTATATTTTCTTCAATTGAAGGATTAGTTTATCTTTTTAAAAATTTAACTGTTAGTAGAGGTTATTACATGAAACATAGATCCCAAATTGTGGTCACTTTAGAAGAAATTTTGTGTAGTTGGTTTGTATTTTTCTGGTTTCTGTTTATAGCTATGCTTTGAGATGTAAAATTTTCCCTTCAGATATTTTTTAATCACAGAAGTTTGAAAATACTGAGTTTAGGGCGGCGCCTGTGGCTCAGTCGGTAAGGCGCCAGCCCCATATACCAAGGGTGGCGGGTTCAAGCCCGGCCCCGGCCAAACTGCAACAAAAAATAGCCGGGCGTTGTGGCGGGTGCCTGTAGTCCCAGCTACTCGGGAGGCTGAGGCAAGAGAATCGCTTAAGCCCCAGGAGTTGGAGGTTGCTGTGAGCTGTGTGAGGCCACGGCACTCTACCGCGGGCCATAAAGTGAGACTCTGTCTCTACAAAAAAAAAAGAAAATACTGAGTTTGTAAAAATGCATATGTCTAAACTAGGGAAGGAATCAAGACAGGTAAGAATAATATTGAAAATTGAAGGAGATAGTTTCTGCCTAATGATCGAAGACTCATCTCTCCTGAGTTTTGTCCACAGGTGAAAATCTCATCCAAATAGCCTTTCAAGGTTTCTTCTCCAGACCAGTGTCACAGATCTTGTTCCTCAGCTGATGGGAGTGTTGGTGTAATTCTTGACCACTGGAGAGTCTGTTCCTTTTTGCTCCTAGTGCCTGGAGCTTGCTATGTCCTGTAATCCCCAGGTAATGGGCAATAGGCTGGGAGTGTCCCCCCTTTTCACCCCCCACCATGTGAACAAGAAGCCCCCAGCTTTATGCAGTGAGGCTAGTTGTGGCCAACTCTGTCCCATAGAATGCTTTGATTCATAATACTGATTTTAAGACCATCTCCTGATTCTTCTTGCCTGCTTTGCATTTCTGTAACTTTAATTATCCATGAATATATTACTCATGCTTTTAAAATAAGGTTTTATAATTATCTTTTAAATACTTTACCTTTTTAATGTGTCCTATTATTGAGACAGAGGAGGCAGCTAATAACTATTTGTTTATAATTGAATAAATTAATTTGGTGGGTCTTTAATTTATTTAAACCTCTAAGAATATAATATTTTTCTTTTAGTACTTCCTATGATCAGACTTTGGCTAGTTGTGTGAAGATTCATAACAATTAACAGTTAATACTGATAAATCCTGCCCATAAACACAAATAAGGCACAAACCCAAAGGATTGTGCTTAGTGAGGTCATGTGAGTAGAAGATATGAAAACAGGTTTCACTTCAGGGCAATATGAAATCAGAGACACAGATCTTAACCATTGTGTTATAAAACCTCCTCCTGTTTTTCTTGAGTCATGTTTAATTTCTTTACTTTTCATTTTGATGAAAATGTTTTAATTCTTCAATTAAAAAATTAAAATTGTTATGTTTTGGGATGTAAAATTTTCCCTTTAGATTTTTTTTTTTTAATTTCTGGAGTTTGAAAATATTGAGTTTGTAAAAATGTTCACATCTAAACCAGGGAACAAGTCAAGATAAGTAATATATTAAGAACTGAAGAAGGCCGGGCATGGAGGTTCACACCTGTAATTCTGGCACTTTGGGATGCTGAAGTGACTGGATTGTCTGAGCCCAGGAGTTCAAGACCAGCCTGAGAGAGAGAGAGAGACCCTGTTTCTACTAAAAAATAGAAAAAAGGGCGGTGCCTGTGGCTCAGTCGGTAGGGCGCCGGCCCCATATACCGAGGGTGGTGGGTTCAAACCCAGCCCTGGCCAAACTGCAACCAAAAAATAGCCGGGCGTTGTGGTGGGCACCTGTGGTCCCAGCTACTCGGGAGGCTGAGGCAAGAGAATCGCTTAAGCCCAGGAGTTGGAGGTTGCTGTGAGCTGTGTGAGGCCACGGCACTCTACCGAGGGCCATAAAGTGAGACTCTGTCTCTACAAAAAAAAAAAAAATTAGAAAAAATATCCCAGCATTGTGGTGGGTAGGTGTAGTCCCAGACACTTGAGAGGCTGAGGCAAGAGGATTGCTTGAGCTAAAGACCTTAATATTGCTGTCAGCTATGATGACACCAAGGCACTCTACCCAGGGCAATGGAGGGAGACTGACTCAAAAAAAGGAAAAAGAGCTCATGCCATAAACCTAGCACTCTGGTAGGTCAAGTTGGCTGGATTGCTTGAGCTCAGGAGTTTGAGCCCAGCCTGAGCTAGAGAAAGACTCTGTCTCCAAAAGTGGCTGAGCATTGTGGTAGGTGCCTGTGGCTCTACACACTGAAGCAAGAGGATTGCTTGAGCCCAAGAGTTTGTGGTTGATGTAAGCTATGTTACCATGGCACTGTACTGAGGGTACCACACTGTCTCAAGAAAAAAAAAGAAAACAAGAAAACGAACAGAAGACAGTTTAAGTATATGGCAAATAATAAATAGCGTGCCATAACCGAAATCAAAGATTATATTTGCCTCATAGATACTCAGGAACTTACTAGTGAGGATCTTAGTCAATAGCAGAAATTGTGGATAGGTAAGCCTGAGTCCAATACATTCCCCAAATAATTTCCATCTCCAAAGTCATATTGAGGCTGCAGGGGCCAAGGGAAAATTTCCCTTTCATCCTCTAAAGTTTCTCTGAAAATCACTGACAAAAGACAGATTAATAAGAGAAAAAAAGCATACAAATGTAATCATCATTTTATATGACACAGAACCTAAAGACGAAAAATACAGGGAAAATTATCCATTTTTATGCTTTGGCTCAAAAAAGTATAGACAGGCATTTAAAAATATGATCAGACAAAAAGGACATTATCTAGTGTGAACATACTGAGTTGGGATTTGTGGAGCATAACTTCTTTCTGGGTATAGGGCACAACCTTCTCATAGGTGGGGAGGTGGTCTCACCCCCTAAAGTCAAACAAAGTATATCAACTAATTTCTTTAGGCTAGTTTTTACACAGGTAATATTTTTGTATTTACACAGAAAGATGGGTAATATTTTTAGATTTTATGGCCAGCCCAGAAGGAGCATGAGAGGCCAGACACAAAGGGCAGGAGAAGGTCAGAGAGAAATGCTTCTGTGGTGTTATTTTCTGAACCCAATAATGCCTGTGGCCATTGCCATCCATGCCTACACAAACACAGGAGAAAATAAAGTTTTCTTAACTCTGTAAGTGATGCATCCAGTGTAAAAGGGATGTCTTCTTCAGTTTCCATTTAAAGGAGGGTATGAGGATAACTGTACAGGAGAGAAGCCACATAGGGGGAATTGAAACTACAGTGTGTGCTCAAGGCTGGGAAACCAGATTTTCCTTGACCTAAAACAATTTAATGACAATATATCAATCAGAGGTAATCTTCCCCCCAAGAAAAGGATATTTGGCCAATTCTAGGGTGACACATTCATCGTTAGAAATGGTGGGAGCTGAGAAGCAACTGGGTCCAGGAATGACACAAGCCACAGGAATCCCAGCCTAGGCACGGAGAGGTCAAGCAGAGAAGAGGAAGACAGCAAAAGAGACCAAGAAGAAATAGCAAGCAAGGTCACAGGTTTTGCCACTTCAACTGTTAGGAGAGGAGAAAGCTGGACCCAACTTGGCTGACCAGTTAGAAGCACAGGCCGCCGTGACCCACAATCAGTGGCCACCCAGACCTCCGGAAGGGTGGTGCTGTGACCTGTGACCTACGCCTGTCAGGCCTCTGCAAGCCCTGACCAGGAATTCCAGGAGCTGTGCAACCCCACGTCCTCCCACCTGTATCTTCCCTATCTCCACACTGGCCCACTCATCTGGCCAGGGATACTGGGAACCATGTGCCCTCTGGAGCCCTGCCTGCCTCTGTGCAGAGCCCATCTCCTGGCCAGAGACTAGTGGAGCCTTGGGCCCTCTGTGCCAAAGTCACTGGGCACCAGGCACTCCCAGAATTGTGTGCACCACCCCCTGCCCTGTTCCTGGATCCAGGTGTGTCACACGCTGGAGCTGCTTCCACAACCAGAACTCCCTAGCTGGGTCAGCCCCAGAGGAACTACACAGGGTCACTCCCTACAAAGATCCAGCAACAATAGAGTGATCCCACTGGGGGTTAATCTTGGAGAGCCACCTCCCCAACTCTGAGGATGGCCAGAGGCAATGGTGAAAAACTATCATGAGGCAAAATCAACAGAAAAACTCTGGCAATATAAATAATCAGAGTAGATCAACTCCCCCAAGGATCAATGGGGCAGTCACAGCACAAGATCCCATGCACAAACAAATATGTGAGATGTGAGAAATCGAATTTAGAATCTGGATAGCAAATAAGATCGAATTAGAATTCCAAGCAGTAACCCAAAAGATATCTCGAGAATTCAATGAATTCAAAGACCAAATGACCAAAGATTTTGACACATTGAGACAAGAAGTTGCAGCCCTCCAAGATCTGAGAAACACAGTAGAATCCCTCAGTAACAGAATGGAACAAGCAGAAGAAAGGATTTCTGACATCGAAGACAAAGCTTTCGAATGCTCCCAAACTCTCAAAGAGGAACAGAAATGGAGGGCAAAAACAGATCACTCGCTCAGAGAGCTCTTGGATAATTCAAAGAAAACCAATATTCGTCTTATAAGGATACCCGCAAGCAACAAAGAGGCTTCACAAGGCAGAAAGTCTCTTCTCCATGAGATTATGAAGGAGAACTTTCCAGACATGCCAAGAGATTCTGAAATTCAGATAGCAGACAGTTTCAGAACTCCAGCATGACTCAACCCAAATAAGACATCCCCCAGACACATCATACTCAATTTCACTGAAGTTAATATGAAGGAGAAAATTCTGAAAGCAGCCAGATGAAAGAAAACCATCACCTACAAGGGCAAGAATAATAGAATAACTGCAGATATCTCTGTTGAAACCTTTCAAGCTAGAAGAGGATGGTCGAATTTTAATCTCCTAAAAAAAAATAACTTTCAACCCAGGATCCTGTACCCACCTAAACTGAGTTTCATTTATGATGGAGAAATTAAATACTTTAACGACATTCACATGTTGATGAAATTTCCCATAACTAAACCAGTTCTCCAGGATATTCTCAGACCTATCCTTTATAAAGGACAGTGTAACCCACCACAAAAGTAAACCCACCCAGAAAATTTTGATTAAATTCCAACTTCCACAGTCACAAAATGATTAAAAATGTCCACTGGACCCTCGAAAGGCTTATCAATATTTTCAATTAATGTGAATGGTTTAAATTGTCCTCTAAAGGGGCACAGGTTGGCTGGCTGGATACAAAAACTCAAGCCAGATATCTGCTGCATACAAGAATCTCATTTTACATTAAAAGACAAATATAGACTCAAGGTTAAAGGATGGTCATCTATACTCCAGGCAAATGAAAGCAGAAAAAGCAGACATTGTAATCCTATTCACAGATGCAATAGGTTTTAAACCAACCAAAATAAGGAAGGATAAGGATGGACGTTTCATATCTGTTAAAGGTAATACTCAATAGGATGAGATTTCAATTATTAATATTTATGCACCCAACCAGAATGCACCTCAATTTATAAGAGAAACTCTAACAGACATGAGCAACTCGAATTCCTCCAGTTCCATAGTAGTTGGAGATTTTAACACCCTTTTAGCAGTCCTGGATAGATCCTCCAAAAAGAAGCTAAGCAAAGACATGTTAGACTTAAACTCAACCGTTCAACATCTGAACTTAACAGACATCTACAGAACATTTCATCCCAACAAAACTGAATACACATTCTTCTCATCAGCCCACGGAACATACTCCAAAATTGACCACATCCTAGGCCACAAATCTAACCTCAGCAAATTTAAAAAAATAGAAATTATTACTTGCATCTTCTCAGACCATCATGGAATAAAAGTTGAACTCAATTACAACAGGAACCTGCATACCCATACAAAAGCATGCAAGGTAAACAACCTTATGCTGCAGGATAGATGGGTTATAGATGAGATTAAGAAGGAAATCACCAAATTTTGGAACAAAACAACAATGAAGACAAGAATTATCAGAACCTCTGGGATACTGCAAAGGCAGTCCTAAGAGGGAAATTTATAGCACTGCAAGCCTTCCTCAAGAAAAGAGAGAGAGGAAGTTAATAACTTAATGGGACATCTCAAGCAACTGGAGAAGCAAGAACATTCCAACCCCAAACCCAGTAGAAGAAAAGAAATAACCAAAATTAGAGCAAAACTGAACAAAACTGAAAACAAAAGAGTTATACAACAGATCAATAAATCAAAAAGTTAGTTTTCTGAAAAGGTCAATAACATAGATGATATACCTTTGGCCAACCTAATCAGGAAAAAAGAGTAAAATCTCTAATCTCATCAATCAGAAACGACAAACATGAAATAACAACAGACTCTTCAGAAATTCAAAAAATCCTTAATAAATATTACAAGAAACTTTATTCTGAGAAATATGAAAATCTGAAGGAAATTGATCAATACTTGGAAGCACTTCACCTTCCAAGACTTAGCCAGAATCAAGTGGAAATGTTGAACAGACCCATATCAAGTTCAGAAATAGCATCAACCATACCAAACCTCCTTAAAAAGAAAAGCCCAGGACCAGGTGGTTTCATGTTAGAATTCTACCAAACCTTTAAAGAGGAATTAGTATCTATATTACTCAACCTATTCCAAAAGATAGAAAAAGAAGGAAGACTACCCAACACGTTCTATGAAGCAAACATCACCCTGATCCCCAAACAAGGAAAAGACCCAACAAGGAAAGAAAATTATAGACCAATATCACTAATGAATATAGATGCAAAAATATTCAAGAAGATCCTAACAAACAGAATTCAGCAACACATCAAACAAATTATACATCATGACCAAGTCGGTTTTATTTTAGGGTCTCAAGACTGGTTCAATATTCGTAAATCTATAAGTATAATTCAGCACATAAACAAATTAAAACACAAAGACCATATGATTCTCTCAATTGATGCAGAAAAAGCTTTTGATAATATACAGCATCCCTTCATGATCAGAACACTTAAGAAAATCGGTATAGAAGGAACATTTCTTAAACTGATAGAGACCATCTACTGTAAACCCACAGCCAATACCATATTGAATAGAGTTAAATTGAAATCATTTCCGCTCAGATCAGGAACCAGACAAGGCTGCCCATTGTCTCCACTGCTCTTTAACATGATAATGGAAGTTTTAGCCACCGAAATTAGGGAAGAAAAGGCAATCAAGGGTATCTATATAGGGTCAGAAGAGATCAAACTTTTGGTCTTCGCAGATGATATGATTGTATATCTGGAAAACACCAGGGATTCTACTACAAAACTATTAGAAGTGATCAAGGAATACAGAAGCGTCTCAGGTTACAAAATCAACATTCATAAATCAGTAGCTTTATATATACCAACAATAGCCAAGTTGAAAAAACAGTTAAGGACTCTATCCCATTCACAGTAGTGCCAAAGAACATGAAATATTTGAGAGTTTATCTAATAAAGGATGTGAAAGATCTCTATAAAGAACACTCTAAACTCTAAGAAAAGAAATAGCTGAAAATGTTAACAAATGGAAAAACATACCATGCTCATGGCTTGGAAGAATCAACATTGTTAAAATATCCATACTACCCAAAGCAATATATAATTTTAACACAATCCATATTAAAGTTCCACTGTCATACTTTAAAGATCTTGAAAAACCAATACTTCATTTTATATGGAATCAGAAAAAACCTCGAATAGCCAAGACATTACTCAGAAATAAAAACAAAGCAGGAGGAATCACACTACCAGACCTCAGACTATACTACAAATTGATAGTGATCAAAACAGCATGTTACTGGCACAAAAACAGAGAAGTAGATGTCTGGAACAGAATAGAGAACCAAGAGATGAATCCAGCTACTTACCGTTATTTAATCTTTGATAAGCCAATTAAAAACATTCAGTGGGGAAAAGATTCCCTATTTAACAAATGGTGCTTGTTGAACTGGCTGGCGACCTGCAGAAGAATGAAACTGGACCCACACCTTTCACCATTAACTAAGATAGACTCTTACTGGATTAAAGTTTTAAACTTAAGACATGAAACTATAAAAATACTAGAAGAGAGTGCAGGGAAAACCCTTGAAAAAATCGGTCTGGGCGAGTATTTTAGGAGGAGGACCCCCCGGGCAATTGAAGCAGCTTCAAAAATACACTACTGGGACTTGATCAAACTAAAAAGCTTCTGCACAGCCAAGAACACAGTATGTAAAGCAAGCAAACAGCCCTCAGAATGGGAGAAGATATTTGCAGGTTATGTCTCCAACAAAGGTTTACTAACCAGAATCCATAGAGAACTCAAACGTATAAGTAAGAAAAGAACAAGTGATCCCATCGCAGGCTGGGCAAGGGATTTGAAGAGAAACTTCTCTGAAGAAGACAGGCACTTGGCCTACAGACGTATGAAAAAATGCTCATCATCTTTAATCATCAGAGAAATGCAAATCAAAACTACTTTGAGATCTCATGTAACTCCAGTAAGATTAGCTTATATCACAAAATCCCAAGACCAGAGATGTTGGCGTGGATGTGGAGAAAAGGGAACTCTTCTCCACTGCTGGTGGGAATGCAAGTTAATACATTCCTTTTGGAAAGATGTTTGGAGAACACTTAGAGATCTAAAAATAGATCTGTCATTCAATCCTGTAATTCCTCTATTAGGCATATACCCAGAAGACCAAAAATGACATCATAACAAAGATATTTGTACCAGAATTTTTATTGTAGCCCTATTCGTAATTGCTAACTCATGGAAAAAGCCCAAGTGCCCATTGATCCACAAATGGATTAATAAATTGTGGTATATGTACACCATGGAATATTATGCAGCCTTAAAGAAAGATGGAGACTTTACCTCTTTCATGTTTATGTGGTTGGAGCTGGAACATATACTTCTTAGTAAAGTATCTCAAGAATGGAAGAAAAAGTATCCAATGTGCTCAGCCCTACTATGAAACTAATTTATGACTTTTACATGAAAGCTATAACCCAGTTACAACCTAAGAATAGGGGGAAAGGGGAAAGGGAAAGGGAGGGGAGGGAGGGGGGAATGGGTGCAGAGGGAGGGAGATTGGTGGGATTACACCTGCAGTGCGTCTCACAAGGGTATATATGAAACTTAGTAAATGTGGAATGTAAATGTCATAGCACAATAACTAAGAAAATGCCAGGAAGGCTATGTTAACCAGTGTGATGAAAATGTGTCAAACGGTCTATGAAACCAGGGTATGGTGCCCCATCATCAAATTAATGTACATGTCTATGATTTAATAAAAAATATATATAGGTATTAGATTCTGGTATATGTAAATGTAGATGATTCTTTTTTTACTTTACTTTCTTACCCACTCCATCCTCCCCTTTCTTCCAACTAGATTGTAGTGGCATCATCACAACTCACTGCAACCTCAAACTTCTGGGTTCAACAATCCTCTTGTCTCAATAGTTGGAACTACAGACAGGTGGCACACACCCACTTAATTTTTCTATGTTTAGTAGAAATGCGGTCTCATACCTGCTCAGGCTGGTCTTGAACTGTTCCTCAAGCAACTCTCCTTTCTTGAGCTCCCAGAGTGCTAGGACTACAGGCATGAGCCACCACTCCTGCCCCCATTCTTTTCTTTAGCATTATCAAATAAAATTTATAAGAGACCATAGGTTTGGATTGAGCTTCTGTACTTGGCCCAACAGAACAAACCAAAATGGAGTTACTTGTGCTACATGTCCACATCATTAAACAAAAAGGAGTTGTTCATCTGACCTTCTAAGAAACCAGGAGAGATAGAAAGAGTGGGGAGGTTGAGACAGAGAGAAATGATAGCCAAATCCCCAAACAGGTCAGTTTTAGCCTGCGTAATCCTGCATAAAAAGGATAAGGAAACCTTCTTTGCTTTAACTTTTATAAGAAAGGTAAATTTATTTGCTCAGTCCAGTTCTATCTAAAAAACCAATCTTCTTTGCCCAGCTTATCTGAACTTTTGTTCTATTTTATGGAACAACTTATTGCCAATTCCAGAACTGCAAATCAAACCAATTAAGATTTTTAAACCAAATTTGTTGTAAATTTTTCTTTTAACAGTTCCTAATGATATTCTGGACATTATTTCTTGTTTGCATATTTTTGTGACTCCTGGAGTACATTGGGAGGTGGTTGTGAATTTTCTATCACGTTTCCTTAGAAGGGATACATTGATGTACTAATGTGTCTTGACTCCATGGGAGAAAAACAAAATTTTATGCTGTTAACTGAAGAATCATGAAGTTCACAAATTTGGAAAGGAGAACTTTATTTCTCATAAAGGGTTGCAGACTGCAGGTGGCCATTTTACAGGCTGGAAAACATAGCCTCGGGCCAAAGCCATGATCGAGCACTTTAAGGGAGGGGAAAAAGGAACAGGAATTTATGCTGAGCAGGGTAGCTAACCATACATATTGTATAGATTATATGAGGATCCATGAATATTCATGAAGTGGTGGTACATGTATATAACATGTTTCCCATGTTCATTTTTGGGTGGAAACTTAACATTTAAATGTACTATAATTAGACCCCATAAATGAAAAATTGAAGCAGAGGACACAAAGTCTTTCCATGAACAGTTTCTGCAGACTGGCCAGAACCAGTCTGTGCTCAGCAGTCTCTTACCAAGAAGGAATGGTGGTCAGTTTTGTCTATTCTGCAAAAGAAAAGGACCAGTCATGAGGTTGGTTGAAATCAGTGGTGGAGCAAGTCTTTCCAAAGGGCTGGTTTCTGTTTGACCCTTAGGAAAGAAAGTCTAAGGTGGTTACAAGGAGGAGGTATAACAAAGTGTATCTGACCTTCCATCCTGTCATCACCAGGAACTCAGTTTTAATGTTTCTCTGGGGCCACCTTGCCAAGAGAGAGTCCACTCAGTCAGTTGGGGATCTTAGGGTTGTATTTTTATTTTTCAGTGTTGGGATCCTCCCAGATCTCATCTTATATGTCTCTCTCTTTGGCTGGTTCTTTCTATATACTTTTTAATAAGAAAACAATAGTCATAAGTAGAGCTTTCCTGAGTCCTTTGAGTCATTCTAGCAAATTATCAAACTTGAGAGGGCAGTAGGAACACTTGAATTTGTAGCTAGCTGGTCAGAAGTACAGGTGGTCTGGGACCCCTAACCTTGAAGCTAACATGTGAAGTGAGGACATCCTTCACTTCACCTTGTAGAGGACTGTACCCTTAACCTGGGATGTTTGCACCAACTCTCAGTACTTGGTGTTGGGGCTCAGAAAACGATATACCATAATGAACACCCCAGATGCAGCCTCAGGAACAAAAGGCTTTCTCTGACACCTCCTGTCCTCCTGTCTCTGTCCTTCTTTCTCCCTCAAAACTGGCCATAGAAACTAGACACCCTCTTCCTGAACATGGGTGATAGAAATCAGAAATCACCAAAGCCAACTGTAAAACCTAAAAATATTACTCTAACTTCCCCCTACTCCTTCCTTTCTGCATAAAAACTGGCCATAAAGAAATTATGAGACCTATCTTATTTGATCGTAGGTCATAAGGTCTCCATTCTAGGGCCTTACTCCATACCCAGAAGGAAGGAATGCAGCACAGAGAAGCCAGGAAAAATCTACACAGACAGGCCTTGCTTGGTTTTCCCACTCAGTTAATCTATAGTCAATTAGATTATATTCTTTTGTCCAGTCATATTTCTATAAGGCTGTACATACTATGTTAAATCTAAGCATAAAAATGGACAATTTTTCTTATATCATCATCTATTCTGAAATCTTCTGAGTCACATGAAACCATGACAAATAAATCTGAATGCTTTTTCTCCTATTAATCTACCTTTTCTCAGTGATTTTCAAGAACTTTAATAAGGGAAAGGGGAAGTTTTCCCTTGACAACTACATTAGTGTCAGATGTTATTGAATTTTCCTAACTCGATAGTATGATAGTGATTGTGTAGATTTACACATAAGCACATGAAGGATGTTTCCAAGTAAAAATGTGAACATTAGTTTGATACCTCTCTATCTTTCTTTCACTTTCTACTTTTCAGTATGTTAGAATTCAATTTCCTCCACTCAATATCCAATGTTATCATCTTCCAAAGTCCAAGGCCCTTATAAGAGAGAAGGGAGAGCTTCCCTTCTGCCCTAATGAAGGTTCACTGAAATGAACTGACAATAGACAGATTAGCAAAAAAAAAAAAAAGCATGCAAATTTGTTAATGTTGTGATCTAAGAAGCCCTTTATTAACTAATATGGACCCTAAGTTTAAGGGAAAAAAAGTTACCTACAGACAGAAGGTTCAGGGTTCGGCTGGCATAGCAAATTTCTGAATTCCTATGACAATAAGAAAAACCACACCCTTGACAATCTCCCTAACCATAGAACTATTAGGATAATTTCCAGCACAGATCACTCACTACAGTTCTGACTGGACAGAGAACCAGCTTATCTTTTCTGATAAGATACCACAGAAGTTATGCCCATTTTAGCCAGCTTGTAGAATCAACGCTATCTTGGTCATCTTTTGGACAACAACATGCATGGGGGAAAATCACATTAGAGTGATTACCCAACAACTCAATGATGTTTAGAATCTTATATACCTTTCATCATAGGGGAGGAGAAGATGGAGGAATGCAGGCAATTTTGAGGAGTAGTAAATGATTTTTAAGAGAATTAAATGGAGTCAAAGAGAAGACAATAGTTTGTAAGAGATTCTCTTTGGAAACAGAGAGACTGCAGAATAGAGAACAGTTTGTAAAAAGGTCTGTCTAGAGGTGGTGTCATTCCTCGGTCTTCCTTCTAGTAATGTGAGTTTAAATTTTTCTCTAGTTTGGGGAGCTTCAGGAAGGAGACTGAAGGCAATTACATTCCTTTCTGGTGGTTCTAGTTTCCAGGTAGATAAGAGAATTTCAAAGAACAGCCTTATCTAGCATCTGCTGATCGCCAAGTGCCTTTAATGTAAGATAATCAGCATACCAACCCACCATATTTTGGCATGTCATTCCCTGTACTCCTTCACCCTACATTAACTGTTCCACCTGGAACTTAGAACTAACACAGGAGCCCTTCCTTTTCCTCCTCTCAAAACTCCACTATTCTGTCTTCTTGAATCACTTGTAAGTAAATTAACTTTCTAATGACACAAAATAAACTGAAATAGTCGATGTTCGATAAGTACTTAAAATACTACTCCTCTTAGAAAATATCTGCATCATAATAACACAATCAGGCACTTCATGTTTAAATATGAGTTCTGTGGAGATTCTAGACAGTTTTATAACTCTGGTAAAAGATGGAACTAATCCTAAATGAACATTCATAGAATAGATCCATCATATAGACTTAACTTATGGTCTATTTTCAAGAATACCTTAGGAGAAAAAAAATGCTATTTTTCCATATTTTGAGACAAATTTTGTTAGCTGCACAAAACATGATAAATAGATTTTTAGTAAATGCTGATGTAAATATCACAGATAGGATTACAAATTATAATGCAGTCTTTTTTAAAACCCACCATTAATATTTATTTCCAAAATACTCACTTCCCTTGACAAACCTGGTAAGTGGCTATAAAGTAAAGTACAGGTGGGAAAACAGTTTAAATAATCATTTAAAGAGAAAATATTAGAGGCAGGGCACAGTGGCTCATGCCTGTAATCCTAGCAGTCTAGAAGGTTTAGGTGGGAGGATTGCTTGAGCTCAGGGGAGTTCAAGACCACCATGAGCAAGAGTGAGACTTTGTCCCTACAAATAATAGAAAAATCAGCCAAGGGTAGTAATGTGCACCAGTAATTCCAGCTCTCAGAAGCTGAGGCAGGAGGATTGCTTGACCCCAGGAGTTTGAGGTTGCAGTGAGCTGTGATGAGGCCACTGTATTACACCCTAGGCAACAAAGCGAGACTTTGTCTCAAACAAACAAACAAAAGAAAGGAAAGGGAAGGGAAGGGAATAGTAATAAAGTTTTGCTAACAGGAAACAGGTAATGTGCATTGTCACTTTTGTGACAATGGATTTGAAAAATAAGATAATCCAAAATAAGTTTCTTATTTTATGATGAATAAAACATATAAAAGAAAAATGTCAAAAAACATGACAACAAGCCAAGAATTGTGTTTTTGGCATTTGAAGCTCCTCTAGTATAATGCAATAGGTAGCATATGTTTGCCTAACATCAGAATATATGAAAAATGTGCATCTGAATAATCATCAATTTAAGCCAGGTGTAAATAATCACAATTAATTACATGTTGAATGATAAGTGATTATTTAAAAACAAAAGATTGATCTGATTTAAGATATAATTTAGTGATTTGATTATATATCAACTGGTATCACTGTATGTTTAATAGTACACTAGCAAATATGATTTGATTAGGGCAGTGTATAGAAAAAGGAGTTTATTTACACTTGTAAACTTTCAGGCAATATCTAGTTCATAATGGATGGTGGTTTAAATGTTTGAATGTACTACCTAATTCTCTTTCGATAATTCTATTATCCTTACATACTCACATCTAACATTCTCTTATTCAAAAGGACAGACACATCTAGTGACAAGTTAGTGCTCAAAGTATTTGTTCAATATTGAGTAAATGAATACATTTTCAAATATAAAATAAATATATATAAACTTCCCTACATTCACACACCTACTTTTATAAATATATGACACTATACATATGTGTTCCTATATATCTATATACATACATACACAAGCACACATACCTACTTTAGATACCTATTTCAAACAAAAATGGTACAGAAAAAATATATAGATTATTAACATTTATAATTCTAAATAAAACAATTCTATACTAAATACAGTAGTGGAGAATCAAATTGATTAGTTTATTAAAAGACCTAATACATTTTCACTGTAGAGTTAAACCCAAGAATGTCAAAAGTTTTCAAGATTATACATTTTATCAATACAATAGATGTTAAAAGATTTTAGTAAGTGTATTATGTTGAAATAGGTACATAAAAATTGCATTGTTAATTTTTATTGATTAGTCATTAAAATTTTTATGTTTAATATATTTACAACTCACCACATGACTCCAAACATGGGTGCAACCATGAAAAACTATAGCAGAACAGAGTGATTGAAGACCCAGAATTCTGGTTGTAAAATAGAAAAGAGGAGCTCTAGGAAACAGAAAATGTTAGAGAGATCACAGAGAGGAAGGAATATGAGAAAGTGACACCATAGAGATTTTTAGTGTACTCTTGAGCTTATCCCCAAGCTGCACTTGTGTGGATCTGATCCCAATTAGTTTACCAAAGATTTTGAGAACTAAACTAGTAGGTTATAATCCAGGTCTCACACCAACCACTGGGACTCAACCTGAATAGAACGGCAGAGGCTTTGAAAACTCAACTAATTGTTGTAACCACAGCTTACAAAAGGCAGAATGAAACTTGAAGTTTGAATATAACAAAATCAATTGCTGCTAAAATAAAAGTACTAACATTCATTGTAAGATTCCATTAAGACCAGAACCTCAAAACTTAACACTCAAAATTCCCATGATACGGTCCAAAATTACAAAAAATAAAATAAAATAAAATAAAACCTAGATAAACCTCACCTCATGTACAAAAATACAATCAATAGCTGCCAACACTACGAAGGCACAAAAATTGAAATTACTTCATCAGGACTTTAAAAAGAAGCTATCATAAAAATGTTTCAATAAGCATCATTCTTGATACCACTGAAAAACTAGGAAGTCTCAGCAAATAAACAGAAGATAAATAGAGAAACTAGATAAATACATTATAACTGAAAAAATATAATAACTGAAATATAAAATGGTGGCTAGGCTTTTTATTAGAAATGAAATTAAAGAGGCAAGAAAAGAATCTGTGAACTTTAATATAAATCAATAGATATTTTCCAATCTGAACTATAGAGAAGAAAAAAGATGAAACAATCTTAACTAAAGTTTTAGGGACTGTCGAACAATACCAACATTTCCAACATCTATGGCTTTTGAGTCCCAGAAGGAAAGGAAAAGAGGTGTGGTATTTTTAAAAATTCAAAAATACAATAGGAAAAGCTTCTCAAATTTGGCAAAAGGCAAGAGTTAATAGAGCTTAAAAATAGAAATCAACAAAGCTACAATTACAATTAGATACTTGAACAAGCTTCTCTTTGTAGTAGACATAATTATGGAAAGAACATCAGGTACAGAAGAACTCAACTCCATCGTCAATTTTGGAAAAAAATAAAGTTGTCACAATCATGTTATCTGACTTAGGGACTTGCTAGAATACAGCAGTAATCAGACCAGAAGAGGGAGGAACTCAGTTTCACCATACGATCATTCTCTTTGTTCTCATCAAGTTAAGTTGAGCCAAAAACCCAATACATCAGATAATGCTCTTTGCTTTCCAGTATGCATAATCCTTTAAAATAACAAATAAAATAAGCCTTAAACATTTATTTCAGGGACATTTGTGTGATAAGTTGATCTCCCAAAATAAAAGGTAGGGCCTATTCAAAACACTTTTTTCGTATTATTCTCATAAAGTTCAATCTAAATGTATAAATGTATCACATTTCTTCTATTTGTTATGTATAATCTAAATGTATAAGTGTATCACATTTCTTCTATTTGTTATGTATAACATCAGTAAAATCTATAAAATTATTTTTCACCTGTAATTATTTTGAATAAAATAATCAGCCTCTGAACAAAAGCATGAAATCATTCTACAGGAGAATTACTGATATTCAGAGTTATTTCTGTGTAATGATATTCTACAAATTCCCTCAATGACATTATTCCATTCAACAAGAAGAATGTCTCAATGATAGACAATATGGTGTGTATGTTAAAAACATGGAATTTGAAACAAGCTCTGCTATTTAATTACCATACGGACCTGGAACAACTTATTTAACCTCTCTCTGCCTTAGCTTTTCCGTTTACAAAGTGGTGATTACAATAAATAATATACTTCATAGGGCTTCTGTAGCTTTCAATGAATCACTCTCAATTTGGAATTCCTTGTTGAATATAGCACAATACTATAGGAAGGGGGAAAAGTCAAAATCGTAACAACAACAATGAATTTCTAAGCAACTTAGTTCATAGCTACCTGAAGTAGTGGAATAGGCCTATTTTTCTAACTTCATAAACACGAAAATAAATTCTATTAAGATTGATATGTTTTTGCATTACAAGTTGCAGAAACATAACTATGTAGAAAAATAATCCCCATCATAGGAATGGAGAAGTATGCATCCTATGTATTCAACTTTGATATGAGGACAATTAATGATAATCAATGACATGGTGGGGCATGGGGGAAGGGGAAAGCAGACAGAGAAAGAGGGAGGGGTGAGAGCAAGGAAAAGAAAAAAAGAAGAAAGAAAATAGTGCCTAATTCTCACATAAACTGGATTCGATTTTGACTAAAGTACATTACTTAAACATTAATTTTTACTTCAACTCGTTAATATGTTGTTTAGGGTACAGGATACTGCATCCTCATTTATAAGTGAATTAGGTTTGTAATTTCCCCTTTATATAATATATTTTTTCTAATTTTAATATCAGATGTATCCAGATTAAATAGAATGATTTTGAAGTATTTCTTCTTTTTCTATAAGATTTGGCATGATCTATTTTTTGAAATTATCTTTTATCTTTATATATTAGTTGTCTAATCTTTGATACTTTGGGCAAAAAATAATAAGAAGTAGTTAATTGATGACTCCATACTGAACCTCAGAGTCAAAGCATTCCATAATAGACATACTCTTATTTGACAACGTAAATGTTTCTTTCTTTGCATTACTATTATTATTATTGCTTGATACTTTGTTGCAGCCATCGTCTGATTTCTTTTCTGAATATATTTGTCTTCGTTTGTTCTTTGCAAGGTTTATGTTTCTGGTCCCTATCTTAAACATTGTTATTGTTGTTAAATTTTAAGCCTTTTTAATTTTGTGAAGGCAAAAAGTGGAAGCCTAATGAACACATGTATATGTGAAAATAAAAATAATAATCATCATCATCCCTGTGATGGAAAATCTTCATAGTCAGGTACTTAATAAAAAATAGGATTTATAACCTGAAACTTTGCTGAATTTATTCATCCATTTCAGGAGATTCTTGGTGGAATCTTTGGGGTTTTCCAGACATCAGGATCTTATCATCAGTGAAGAGCAATAGTTTGACCTCCTCTCGCCCAAGTTGGATAACCTTTATTTTTTTCTTTTGCCTGATTGCTCTAGCTAGGACTTCCAGCACCATGTTGAATAGAAATAGTGACAGCAGCACCCTTGCCTTGTTCTAGTTCTTAGGAGAAATGCTTTCAGCCTTTTTCCATTCAGTATGATGTCCGTGGGTTTGTTATATATGGCTTTTATAATTTTGAGATATGTTCCTTCTGGTTTGTTGAGTGTTTTTTTATCATCAAAGGGCACTGGATTTTGCTGAATGCTTTTTCTTCCTCTATTGAGATGCTCATATGGTCATATTTTCACTTCTGGTTATGTGGCAAATCACATTTATTGATTTACATATGTTGAATCATCCTTGCATCCCTAGGATGAAGCCCCCTTGGTCACAATGGATTATTTTTTTAATGTGCTGTTGGATTGCTAGCATTAATATTTTACTGAGGACTTTTGCATCAATGTTCATAAGGGATATGGGTCTGTAGTTGTCTTTTGTTGTTGTTGTTGTTGTTTCCTTTCCTGGCTCTGGTGTCAAGATGATATTGGCTTTATAGAATGAATTGAAAAGGATTCCCTCCTTCTCAATGTTATGGAATAATTTCTGAAGTATGGGTACCAGTTCTTCATTTAATACACAGAAATCAGTATCATTCATATACACCAGTATCAGTCAAGCTGAGAATTAAATTAAAGATGTGAACCCATTCACAATAGCTATAAAGAAAATAAAATACCTAGGAATACCCTTAAACAAGAAAGTGAAATTACAAGGAGAACCATGAAAAACTGAAAAACTGGGAAGGGCCAGGTGTGGTGGTTCATGCCTGAAATCCTAGCACACTGGGAGGATGAGGCAGGCAGATTGCTTGAGCTCAGGAGTTTGAGACTCACCTGAGCAACAGTGAGACCCTCTCCTAAAAATAGCCCAGCCTTGTGGTAGGCACCTGTAGTCCCAGCTACTTGGGAGACTGAGGCGAGAGAATCACTTGAGCTCAAAATTTTGAGGTTGCTGTGAGCTATGACATTACACCACTCTACTAAGGGCAACTGAGTCAGATTCTGTCTCAAAAAAAAAAAAACACAAAAAAAACAAAGAAAAACTGAAGAAAGAAATGACACAAACAAATGGAAAAAAACATGTCTTATTTTGCATGTACACTGCACAATTTTTGCCCAAGTTTTGAGGGAAAAATAAGGATGTGTATTATACATTGGTAGTACTAATTCAGTATCTATATAAATGTTTGGGTTTTTTTTTTTGGGGGAGACAAAATCCCGCTCTGTTGCCCCAGGTTTGAGTGCCATGGAATCATCACAGCTCACAGCAAACTCAAACACTTAGGCTCAAGTGATCTTCATGCTTCAGCTTCCTCAGTAGCTGGGACTCTCTCTAATTTTTCTATTTTGTTAGTAGGGATGGGGTATCACTCTTGTTCAGGCTGTTGTTGAACTCCTGAGCTCAAGCAATTCACTCAGCTCAGCCTCTCAGAGTGCTAGGATTACAGGAGTGAGCCACTGCCCCCAGCTTCACATAAATGTTTCTAATTCTTTCTTTCTTTTATTTATTTATTTATTTATTTGTTTGTTTGTTTGTTTAGAGACAGAGGCTTACTATGTTGCCCTCATAGAGTGCTGTGGCATCACAGCTCACAGCAACCTTCAACTCTTGGGCTTAAGCGATTCTCTTGCCTCAGCTTCCCAAGTAGCTGGGATTACAGGCGCCTGCTATAATACCCAGCTATTTTTTTGGTTGTAGTTGTCATTATTGTTTGTCAGGCCTGCCCGGGATTGAACCCGCCAGCTCCGGTGTATGTGGCTGGTGCCCTAGCTGCTGAGCTACAGGAGCTGAGCGTAATTCTTTTATTTATGCTTATATGTTAAAAGTGTAACTCTAGAAAGAAATAAAAATATCAGGAAGCAAAATGATACCCTGGAATACAATTATCAGTTTTGTTGAACTTACAGTGAACTTGGAATGAAAGCATTTTCTGGTATCATGATCATGGATTGGTAGAATCAACATTGTTAAAATGTTCATACTACCCAAAGTGATTTACAGATTCAGCGCATTCCCCATCATAATATTAGTATTTCACAGATCTAGAAAAAATAATTCTACACAGAAAAAATTCCAAATAGCCAAAGCAATCTGAATCAAAAAGAAAAATCTAGAACTATCACATTACCAGACTTCAAACTATACTAAAAGACTATACTAACCAAAACAGCATAGTATTGGTACAAAATTATAGAGTCACTGACAATGAAATAGAACAGAGAATCCAGATATCGAACCATCATCATACAGTCGACTGATGTTCATCAAAGCAGACAACAGTGTATGCTGGGGAAAATAAATGGTGCTGGGAAAATTAGATAGCCACATGCAGAAGAATGAAATAGGACCCTTATCTCTCTCCACTCACAAAAATTAATTCAAGATGGATAAAAGTTTTAAATGTAAGGAATGAAGGCTAGAGAATTTTAGAAGAAAATATAGAAAAAACTGTTCTAGATACCATCCTAGGCACAGAATTTATGAAAAAAGGCAATTACAGCAACAACAAAAATAAATACGTGAAACGTAAAGAGTTTCTTCATAGCTAAAGAAATAACCAACAGAGCAAATAGGCAACGTAGAGAATGGGAAAAAAATACTTGCAAACTATACATCTGATAAATGGTTAATATCCAGGCCCTACAAAGAAGTCAAACAAATCAGCAAGAAAAAAAAAAAAAAGGAAAGAAAGAAAGGAAGAAAGAAACAACCCCATTAAAAAGTGGCCAAAAGATATGAGCAGAAGTTTTTTAAAAGAAGATAGACAAATGGCCAAGAAATAAGTGAAAAAAAATGTATGAAATACAATGTATGAATACAAGATGTCACCTTACCCATGTTGGGAGGGCTTTTAATGAAAAAGTTCAAAAACAATAGATGCTGACATGAATGCAAAGAGAAAGGAATGCTTACATACTTTTGGAAAGACTGCAAATTAGTATAACCTCTATGGAAAACAGTATAGAAATTTTTCAAATAACTAAAAGTAGACCTATCATTTGATCTAGCAGTCCTACTGCTTGGTATCCACCCAAAGGAAAAGGAGTCATTTTGTCAAAAAGATAACTACACTCAAATGTCTATTGTAGCATAATTCACAATTGCAAAGATGTGGAATCAATCCAAGTGCCCATCAATTCAGGAGTGGATTAACTAAATGTGGTACATGCATAACATGGACTACTACTCAGACATAAAAAAAAAATGAATTAATACCTTTTACAACAATTTGGATGAAACTGGAGACCATTATCCAAAGTGAAGTAGCTGAGGAATGGAAAACAAACACCACATATACTTTCTAATTAATTGGAACTAACCCATAGGCACACATATGAACATAGGGAAGTAAAAGTCACTGGAAATCGGGGAAGGAGAGAGGAGGGGGCTAAACACTACCTAAAGGATACAATCAACACTATTAGGGCTGGGCACACTTAAAGCCATGACTCAAATGCTACACAAGCTATCCATTTAATAAAAACATTTATACCCTCTTCATATTTTGCAATTAAAAATAAATAAAATACCATTTGACATCTAAAGAACTATAGCCTGAGATTGCTCTTATCTTCCATTATTCCCTGTGCCCCATCTCAATCACTGTTTCAGTGATAATGGCCATCCATTATACTTTTAATTCTTCAGGAATATAAAAGTAAAAAGCAAAGAAATAAAAAGGCAGACACAACTCTCAGCCATGAATTAAGTAATAGACTTAAATGTATGTTAAGCAGAATGAGAAGTTATTCATTTTTTATTACTATATTGCCTGTAACAAAGGAAAGAATGTATTTATTTGGTCCCAATGTGTAATTCACTAATGTGTTCAAATATTAAAAACACCAAGGAATACAACAGGAAGAGGATAAAACAGAAAAACACAAATACAAAATAAGGCAATAAGGAAATAGGAAAGCATATTTATAGTACACACTTTTTTCATGTATGCTACCAATATTTCTTCTTAGAATATTAACCCATAAAAGTATTGTAAATTCAATTATCTGAGAATTTATTCTAGGAAGTTTTACTTAGTTTTTGTTTGAAAAATGCCAGGCTGATGTATTGTCACTATTTATGTAATGTTTAAAGTTCCCTCTTATTTACACAGCTAGATAACATTCGATTCTCTACACTTCTGTTTAAGCATATGTAAAAGAAACACTCCTTGGGAGATATGCTTATAAATGGAAAATTCACAGTGGAGCATGAATAAACCATTACATGTTTATTTCTCCATAGTGGATGCTAAAGTCAGCCATAATGAGAAATAAACTAAGAGTTGTAGTTAGGACATAATAAAATCTTTTTAAAATGTGTCTTTATTTTGCCAATTTTCTTGTCCAAAGAAGGGTAACCAAATAATCCGGGACAATGAAACATGTACTTGTGGAAAAAACAATTCAAGGTAAATTAAAGGACGTAACTCATTCTGAGGCCTTGGATACAGATTTACATGTTGCAGTGCATATACAGAGATTTCAAACACCGTCAAGTCAGCTGTAACTTGTTCCCAGGCCGTGAGGCTTGGACCAAGACAGGCCCAACAGGACCAGCCAGCGAACTGATCACTATGCTCATGTTAAAGACATCCTCAGAGTTTTAAATGGGAACAAATATGCTTATTTGGAATTTTATTTCCTTCTGCAAAGCATCGATCAATTATAATTATTTTGTTAAATGAAAATCCAATGAGAGTCACCAAGGAGCAATGTGAGGAAAAAGCAGACTCACCATCTCTTCGATTAAGCTTTGCAAACCCAGGGCCGTGGCTGCTGGACAGCTCTGAAGAGCTGCTGAAGGACAATGGAGGCAAAGTAGATGCCAGCGGGGCATCACAGTCGCCTGCCAGGGAAAAATACCACAATATGGTTAATATACAGATTGCAGATAATAGCTCTAAATATATATATATATATATACACACACACACACACACATACACACACTAGAACCTAGCTCAATAATCACTACTCTTTCAATTTTTAAACATTTTTAATATTTCCATTGGAATATGTGCATAATGTATACCAAGTAATATTTTGAGAATTTATTCAATTAAAAAAATGTGCAGTTCTGTTAGTTTTGAGAAATGTATATGGTTGTGTAACTTCTACCATAATGAAGACATAAAATTCCCTTATATCCCATATTTTCTTCATTCTGTGAGCTATCTGGATATACCACCAATGCAAAACTACTTTAAATTTGAGGTTTCTTTACGTACACACATATGCACACACAGAGACACACATACACACACACAAACACAGAGGTAGTATACATTCTGTGCCCAAACCTTGGTTGTGCCTAGAAATACAGTGTCCCTACACAGAAACTGTGGAGACAGAGCCAAGTGTTGAGACTAGTTACCATCTCTAGGTAACCAGGACTCACGGAAGGGACACATGCGTGATGAACTAGTAAAAACACACCCTGCAGACCTCTGTAGAGGGACTCACTGGGAGACGCTTGCCTGTAGGACATGGGCCTCCTCTTTCCTTTCATCTGGTATCTTTAGCCTTGTGGAGAATTGCCTACCTTTTCTACCCAGGGACCCCCACATGTCACTCTCACCTTGGGGCAATCTTCTATTGCTTGAATTCTGGTATAAAAGAATTGCTGGAAGTTTAAGGAGTGTTTGATCCAGACACCTTTCTTGTTATCAGACTATGAGGAACCTTAGGTCCTTCCATTTCCAAACTTGAGAAGCCCCTAGAACCATTTCCACCTTGGGGTACTCTTTTTCCCATGTGTAACCATGTGTAACCCCACAAGTAACAGAAGAAATGTTAAGGGTCACTTCTGCATCCTTCAGTCCATTGTAACCATTTTACTCTCAGATATTCCACATATTTTCCATAATAAAGTTACCGCTTTTTATTTTCTAGCAGGATCATTGATCTATTACTTTTAAAAGTTAGTTTTATGTCAGATACTGGCTTATTTTATGAAAAGGAAGGCTACACTTTGAATATATCATTAAAAGACTCTGAACTTCATATTTTGTTATACCTTTTTTCCCTTGTGAGCAAGTTGTTATTAATAAGTTTACAAAAGGAAAGAAAGCACACAGAATTAACTAGACTGCTATGATTTAGCAAAATGTTTCAGCTATGTTCAATGAGATAGATATCAGGGGTAGTGCAGGGCTCTTGTTAGGTTGAGTACGTGACACTAGGGACAATAAACAATTTATTGATTATAATTAGTCTGAGTGAATAATATGATTTCATAAAGAAACATTAGAATTATAGCAACTTTTCTGAAAGCATGTACTGCCATTAAGACAGTGACATATCTTAAGACACGACAGCAGAAAAAAATAACACATTGTGAACCATCCATCCTACACTAGGGAGGACAGAATTTCAGTGTCTAGCAAAATATTCAAAGTATTTAATACAGAAATATTTTACACATATTTTCTAGAGATGAAAATTTTATATAGGTGAATCATACACTGGGACTTGTGATTTTAACACATAAAGAGCCGCATCCCTTCACCTTGCTACAATGACATTATTTCATTCCTTTCTGTGGCTGAGTACTACTCTACATACCACATTACCTTTATCTACTCAACTCATGAATTGAAGGACCTTGGCTTGATTCCAAATCTTTGCAAATATGAATTGTGCTGTGTGATAAACACTTGAGTGCAGGTGTCCTTCTGAAAAAAAAAAAAAATGTTTTCATTTCCTTTGGTCAGATACCCAGTAGTAGAATTGCTGGATCAAATGGTAAGTCTACATTTATTTGAGGAATCTCCATAGTGTTTTCGATAGAGGTTGAACTAATTTGCAGTCTCACCAACACTGTATAAACATTGTTTTCTCTCTGCATCCATGTCACCAGGTGTTTTTCTTTTCTTTTAATAATGGCCATTCTCATATGGGAAAGGTAGTATCTCATTTTAGTTTTAATCTGCATTGTCTTGAGGCTTAGTGACATTGAGAATTTTTTCATATGCCTGTGGGCCATTTGTCTTTTTTCAAAAAATTTGTGTTCTTGTCTTTTGTTCACTTTGTGGAGGAAACTGGGGAACACTATCCTAAGTGAAGAATCTCAGGAATAGAAAACCAAACACCATATGTTCTCACTAATAAGTAAGAGTTAATAGATGAGTACACAAGGGCATTAAAAGACACAAGAAACCAAGAAGAAAGGAGGTGAAAGGGTGCTTGTAGGATAAAAACTTATCTATTGGGTACAATGAACACTATTCTGGTGTTGGGCACACAAAAAATCCCTCACTTAAACATTATACAAGATATCCCTATAACAGAAAACACTTGAATCCCTTTAATAAATATTTTCAATTTTTTTTTTTTTTAAAAGAACAGCATCAATTTAACACACTTGACCTGAGGAGCACTCATTACGTTTTAAATTTGGACAAGAAGAATAACATGGAATCATGCAGTGCTGTTAAGAAAAGATGATTTTTCTCTATGGCTTCTTTAAACTTCCCCCTGAAATGTTTACATCACAGAAGAGCCTTTCTTCAAAAAAATAGAAACATAGACATGGAACAGAATAGAAAACCTAGACATGAAACCAGTCTCTTCCACCATCTGATCTTCAATAAAACACACAAGAGCACACACTGGGGAAAAGAATTCCCTATTCAATAAATGGTGCTGGGAGAACTGGATAACCTCATATAAAAGGCTGAAAGTGGATCCTCTCACCACTTACAAAAATTGACTCAGGATGGATAAAATATTTTAATCTAAGACATGAAACGATAAACATCCTTGAAGAAAATGTGGGAAAAACTCTTAAGGATTTTATCCTGGGGAAAGATTTTATGAAGACTTCAGTGGTATTTCACCAACAACCAAAATAAACAAATGGAACTTAATTAAACTGAAAATCTTCTGCACAGCTAAGGACTCAACTACTAAAGCAAATAGACAACCTTCAGAATGGGAAAATATGTTTGTGTGGTGTGAATCTGGAGAAAGATCTACAGATTGATGATGAGGATCTACAAAGAACTCAAATTAATTAACAAAAAAAGAGAAAATAATCTCTTCTATCACTGGGCAAGAGACACGAACAGAACCTTCTGTAAAGAAGACAGATGAATGGCTGACAAATGTTTGAAAAAAAAAAAATGCTCATTGTCCCTAATCATCAGAGAAATGTAAACCAAAAGTACCCTGAGATATCACCTAACCCCAGTGAGAATAGCTCACATCACAAAGTCCCAAACCTGCAGATGCTGGTGTGGATGTGTAGAGAAAGGAACACTTTTACATTGTTGGTGAGACTGCAAACTAACGCAGCCTCTTTGGAAATAAATATGGAGAATCCTCAAAGAACTCAAAGTAGACCTTTCATTTGATCCCACAAACCCATTACTAGGAATCTAACCAGAAAAAAAAAATCATTTCATCATAAGGACATTTGCACTGGATTGTTTATCACAGTTCAATTTATAATTGCCAAGATGTAGAAACAACCTAAATTCCCACCAACCCAGAAATGGCTTAATAAACTGTGTTATATATACACCATGAAATACTATTCAGTCATTTAAAAAAGATGGAGACATTACACCTTTTGTATTAACCTGAATGGAGTTGAAACACATTCTTCTTATTCAAGTATCACAAGAATGGAAAAGCAAGTATCCAATGTACTCAGTACTAATATGAAGCCAGTAGATGGTCTAATACTTACCCACATAAGAGAAAACTCAATTCTATTCAAGATGAGGGAGTAGGGAAGAAGGGAGGTGGGAGAGGGAGGGGGTGTGTGTGCTCCCACTTAATGGGCACAATATAAGGGTGTATGGCACATCTTCTGGGTGGGGGACATTACAACAGGGACTCTTCCTTACAAATGCAAACATTGTAACCTAATTGGTCGTACCCTCATATTAACCGACATTTTAAAAAAGAATGTTAAGAAAAAGAGCTCTTCTTAATTTCCCCAGCACAGATGTTCTCTGGATAACATTGGGCAGTAAGGATATTTATGTGTCAGCAAATATGCTACATAATGGGCTAAGAAAAATAGAGAAATATTAATCCAGCTTGATAAGAACATTTAAATTTTCTGTAAAGTCATTTGAAAACTGTGAAGAGGCTAGGATATAAAAAGGCAACACAGCCTATACTCCATCTTTGGATAGCAGGTCCCATGAGTAGCCACGGCAAGATTCAAGGAAGAGAGACATCATTTAGAGAATATTGTCCTATAATCCTATGTTATGTTCTTCCATTTTTGCTGAGGAAAAAAAAATCCAAGGACATCTTATGAAGTAGCATTCAAAATTTTTGGATAAGAACAATTCTTAAATCACAAAACACATTAACTAACTATATTCCTGATGCTTATGTACCACCATAACTTTCCAGACTATAGCATTGGGTTTTTCACATGTTCTTGGGATTCCTAGCTGACATGTCTAGTGCTCCCTGTGAAATCATGAGCTCTTGAAAGCACAGTTAAGTCTTTTCCAAGTTTGTTTGCTGTATACTTAGCACAGAATCTAAAAGATATAATGTACTCAATAAACTTCTATTGCACATCTATCAAATAAGTAAACAAATAGAATTATCATTAACAAGTAAATTTAATTAAACTGAATCTTCCTAAATTATTAGATTAAATTTTATCAGTCGATCCAAAAGACAAGAGGCCTAGAGACATTACAGACTCGTATCTCCAAGGCAACCTCAAAAGAATGCTGTTAAAAGGTTCCCCTAATTAGTTTTCCATCTGTATGTTTTACTCGTCTTGGATTATTTCCAGTATCGTTAAAGTTCAAGAATAAATCTATAAAGATAGCTGGAAACAAAACCATTGACATTTTCAATTTCACCTTTGGAAAATTCAAGAATCAGTAGCACTTGTTTACAAAGATTCACCTTGCAATGAAGAAAATTTCAAGGCACAGGGTTAAAGAAAACTGTCCTTTATAAAAACAATAAATTTCACAAAATAAAAGAACATACCTGGTACCTAAGTTTATTTATTGCTCTTTTCATATCATTTGAATTTCCTGAACAGTGTCTTCTTAGAAAGAGTTGTACAATATTGAGATATAAGAGTCAAACGGGTGTTAGGGAGTCTGAGCCTCCTTCAGCTTTTTAGAAAGTCTGGTTAAGATTTACTATATTCTAGCGGTGCATCTTACAAGGGTATATGTGAAACATGGTTAACGGTCTGTGAAGCTAGTGAATGATGCCCCATGATCATATCAATGTACACAGCTATGATTCAATAAAAAAAAAAAAAGATTTACTATATTTTACTACATTACAAGATTAGCTCTACAGGAAGTACTCAGATACATACTACACAGAGATCATCACAATGTACCACCGTTGAAGTAAATACACCCAGAGATGAGGAGTCAAAGCCTAGATTCCACAGTGGCCAAAGTGATAAAACTAAGCATCAGAACCCCATAAAACAAGAATTCCATCAAATTTATCAATTCTCTCAGTAAATGGGAATGGTTTGAATTCCCTACTGAAGAGGCACAGGCTGGCTGATTGGATAAAAAAGCAAAAGCCAACAAAATTCTGGGTTCAGGAAATGTATTTAACCTCTATGGACAAAACAAGACTCAGGTGAAGGGCTAGAAAATAATATTTCAGGCAAATGGAAATCAGAAGAAAGGAGAGGGTCAGAATTTTATTTGCAGATACAAGTGCATTTCAAACAACCAAAGTAAAGAAAGACAAAGATGGAAACTATATACTAGTAAAGGGTACAATACAAAAAGAAGATATATCAATTCTAAACATATATGGACCCAATTAAATGCTCCCAGATTAATAAAATGAACCCTAACCAGTATAAGCTATATTATATCCCATAACAACATCTAGGGACTTTAACATCCCACTGACAGAACTGGATAGATCTTCTAAAAAGAAACTAAACAAAGAAACAAGGGTCTTAAACGCAACTCTAGAAGAATTAGGGTTAGTAGACATATACAGAATATACCACCCCAAAGCTAATGAGTATACATTCTTCTTGCCAGTTGAATTTTTGTCCAAATCCTATATTAAACCCCTAAAAATTAAAAGAATATAAATTATACATTATATCTTTTCAGACTTCCAGGGATTAAAGGTAGAATTCAACTCCAGGGAGCTGGAGCAAGATGGCAGCTGAGTAACAACTTCCTTGCATCTGGGCACCGTGAGTCTGGGGAGATAGGACTCCAGGCATCTCTGGCTGGTGGGATCTGCCTATCGTCACCCCTGAGAGGATACAGGGAGTCAGCGAGAGACTTCTGGACCCCAAGAGGAGGACTAAAACAGTGAAAAACCGGCAAGTGGTCGCATGTGTTCAATCCATCTAAACCTGCCCGCAACTGTAAGTTCAGTAGCAGCGAGACTGCAAACCAGAAAGGCCTTACCTGGGAACTGTTTTGGTGTCTTTGGACTTGGCACTCAGCTGAACTGCCTTGGGGAGAGCCTGAGCGGGAGTGCGGAGAACTTTGGCCTTTGTCTAGGGCCCCAGTCAGAGCCGCTGAGCCAGATGGAGCTAATAGTGTTTGGCTCTGGGTCACAGGGAGCCATCGTGAGCAATCTGCCCTGGCAGGTTCCGCCCTCAGGGTTGCAGAGCAAGAATTGGGTGGGAGCTGGTAACCCAGCGACCAAGTAGCCTAAGGGTGGGGTCTGAGCCACCTTGCAGCCCTAACCCTCGGGGGCAGAGGGAGACCAGTTTTGGCACACAGGGTAAGTGGATAGCCATTTCAGCAGTGATTCCAGCGACAATCACTTCCCTGGGAAAGCTTCTGCTCAGCAAGTGACCAACTTCAAAGTGCCTTTTAAGTGGGCTGAAGAGAGATTTAGGGTGTCTACCTAGTGGGGTTTGAGAAACTAGCAGCCTCCAGTCGTAACAGAACTGTGATTAACATCTCATACCCCAGAAGACCACGTGTTGCTCAGACAATATTCAATAACATATACATACTGCTTTGTTTTTGGTTGTGTTTTTTTTTTTTTTTGTTTGGCTGTTTTTTTTTGTTTATTTTGATGCTGTTGATGTTGTTTTGTTTTTTAAGTTCAACCTTTTCCATACAGATCCTTTTTCTTTCTCAATTTCTCTAGTTTAATTATAATTTCCCATTGCTGCCTATTTCAATAATTAGAACTTCATTTTTGTTAGTGTTTCTACCACTATATTTGGTTTTCCACCAAATTTTATCCTGTAAAGTTTTCTGTTTGCTTGTTTTAGTTTAATTTATAGCATTTTTGTCTTTCCTCTCTACTTGGTGGAGGTGGGGTACTGTGTCTGATCAGGTTAGCAAAGAGCTGCTGACCTCAAGGGAACCACCCAACTGGGCACCCCCACAAGGTGGTTTTTTTTTTAAGGTTGTATCAAAGTACCCTATTGTACACCTATATTGCTCTGTCTCCCTCTTTCTGTGCCTCTCTTCTTTGTGTCAATATTCCTTTTACCCACCCTCTCTCTTTCTCTATTTTTCTTTTTTTTTTTCTTATCAATCGGTCCTCCTTTCTCCATCCCTTTTTTGCTCTTCACCCTTCTCACCCTTCTAGTCCTGTAACCATTACTCCACAGGCACGAGAACTTAAAGAGCAAGAGGAAGTGAAAGGAAAATTAGGGCAAGGAAACAGATAAAAGAAATCACTCATGAGGAAGAATCAGCAGAAAACTCCAGGCAACATGAAGAACCAGTCCAGAACAACCCCACCACGGGACCATGAGGTAGCTACTGCAGAGGATTCCACCTATAAAGAAATGTTAGCAATGACAGAAAGGGAATTTAGAATACACATGTTGAAAACAATGAAAGAAATGATGGAAACAATGAAGGAAACTGCTAATAAAGTGGAAAATAACCAAAAGGAAATTCAAAAAAAGAATCAAATAAGAGATGAACGATATGAAGAATATAAAAAGGATATAGCAGAGCTGAAGGAACTGAAACAGTCAATTAGGGAACTTAAAGATGCAATGGAAAGTATCAGCGACAGGTTAGACCATGCAGAAGAAAGAATTTCAGAGGTAGAAGACAAAGTTTTTGAGATAACTCAGATATTAAAAGAGGCAGAAAAGAAGAGAGAGAGAGCAGAACGTTCACTGTCAGAATTATGGGACTTTATGAAGCGTTCCAACATACAAGTTATAGGAATTCCAGAAGGGGAAGAAGAATGCCTCAGAGGAATGGAAGCCATATTAGAGAATATTATAAAAGAAAATTTCCCAAACATCACCAAAGATTCTGACACACTGCTTTCAGAGGGCTATCGGACCCCAGGTCGCCTCAACTCTAACCGAGCTTCTCCAAGACACATGGTGATGAACCTGTCCAAAGTCAAGACAAAAGAAAAGATTCTGCAAGGTTCCAGGAGTAAGCGCCAGTTGACCTACAGGGGCAAATCCATCAGAGTGACCGCAGACTTCTCTAATGAAACTTTCCAAGCAAGAAGACAATGGTCATCTACCTTTAATCTACTTAAACAGAACAATTTCCAGCCCAGAATTCTGTACCCTGCTAAGCTAAGCTTCAAAATTGATGGAGAAATCAAATCATTTACGGATATACAAACATTGAAGAAATTTGCCACAACAAGACCAGCTCTACAGGAAATACTTCAACCTGTTCTGCACACTGACCACCACATGGATCAGCAGCAAAGTCAGAACTCAGAAATTAAAGGACAGAACCTAACCTCCACACTGATGCAAAAGATAAAACTAAGCAATGGACTCTAACCAAATAAGACGAATAGAATACTACCACACTTATCAATCATCTCAATAAATGTTAATGGCTTGAATTCCCCACTGAAGAGACATGGATTGGTTGACTGGATTAAAAAACACAAGCCATCCATTTGCTGTCTGCAAGAAACACACCTGGCTTCAAAAGACAAATTAAAGCTCCGAGTTAAGGGTTGGAAGACAATTTTTCAGGCAAATGGAATTCAGAAGAAAAGAGGAGTTGCAATCTTATTTTCAGATACATGTGGATTTAAAGCAACTAAAGTCAAAAAAGACAAAGATGGTCACTTTATATTGGTCAAGGGAAAAATACAAAAAGAAGACGTTTCAATTCTAAATATTTATGCACCCAATTTAAATGCTCCCAGATTCTTGAAACAGACCTTACTCAATCTGAGCAATATGATATCTGATAATACCATAATAACAGGGGAAATTAACATTCCTCTTACAGAGCTGGACAGATCCTCTAAACAGAAATTAAACAAAGATATAAGAGATTTAAATGAGACCCTAGAACAACTGTGCTTGATAGACGCATATAGAACACTCCATCCCAAAGATAAAGAATGCACATTCTTCTCATCACCCCATGGAACATTCTCCAAAATTGATCATATCCTGGGACACAAAACAAATATCAACAGAATGAAAAGAATTCAAATCTTACCTTTTATCTTCTCAGACCATGAGGCAGTAAGGGTGGAGCTCAACTCTAACAACAATGTTCGACCCCACACAAAGACATGGAAATTAAACAATCTTCTGTTGAATAACAAATGGGTGCAGGAAGAAATAAAACAGGAAATCATTAACTTCCTTGACCATAACAACAATGAAGACACAAGCTACCAAAACCTGTGGGATACTGCAAAAGCAGTTTTGAGAGGAAAATTCATCGCTTTAGATGCCTACATTCGAAAAACAGAAGGAGAGCACATCAACAAACTCACAAGCCATCTTATGCAGTTGGAAAAAGAAGAACAATCTAAGCCTAATATCAGTAGAAGAAAAGAAATCTCCAAAATCAAATCAGAGATCAATGAAATTGAAAACAAAAGAATCATTCAGAAAATTAATGAAACAAGGAGTTGGTTTTTTGAAAAAATTAATAAAATAGATAAACTATTGGCCACACTAACGAGAAATAGAAGAGTAAAATCCTTAGTAACCTCAATCAGAAATAATAAAGGGGAAATAACAACTGATCCCACAGAGATACAAGAGATCATCTCTGAATACTACCAGAAACTCTATGCTCAGAAATTTGACAATGTGAAGGAAATGGATCAATATTTGGAATCACACCCTCTCCCTAGACTCAGCCAGGAAGTAATAGAGCTCCTGAACAGACCAATTTCAAGCACTGACATTAAAGAAACAATTAAAATCTTCCAACCAAAAAATACCCTGGTCCAGATTGCTTCACACCAGAATTATATCAAACCTTCAAGGAAGAGCTTATTCCTGTACTGCAGAAATTATTCCAAAAAATTGAGGAAGAAGGAATCTTCCCCAACACATTCTATGAAGCAAACATCACCCTGATACCAAAACCAGGAAAATACCCAACCAAAAAGGAGAATTTCAGACCAATCTCACTCATGAATATAGATGCAAAAATTCTCAACAAAATCCTAGCCAATAGATTACAGCTTATCATCAAAAAAGTCATTCATCATGATCAAGTAGGTTTCATCCCAGGGATGCAAGGCTGGTTTAACATACGCAAGTCCATAAACGTTATCCATCATATTAACAGAGGCAAAAATAAAGATCACATGATCCTCTCAATAGATGCAGAAAAAGCATTTGATAAAATCCAGCATTCTTTTCTAATTAGAACACTGAAGAGTACAGGCATAGGTGACACATTTCTAAAACTGATTGAAGCTATCTATGACAATCCCACAGCCAATATTTTACTGAATGGAGTAAAACTGAAAGCTTTTCCTCTTAGAACTGGAACCAGACAAGGTTGTCCTCTGTCATCTTTACTATTCAACATAGTGCTGGAAGTTCTAGCCAATACAATTAGGCAAGACAAGGAAATAAAGGGCATCCAAATGGGAGCAGAGGAGGTCAAACTCTCCCACTTTGCTGATGACCTGATCTTATACTTAGAGAACCCCAAAGACTCAACCACAAGACTCCTAGAAGTCATCAAAAAATACAGTAATGTTTCAGGATATAAAATCAATGTCCACAAGTCAGTAGCCTTTGTATACACCAATAACAGTCAAGATGAGAAGCTAATTAAGGACACAACTCCCTTCACCATAGTTTCAAAGAAAATGAAATCCCTAGAAATATACCTAATGAAGGAGGTGAAGGACCTCTATAAAGAAAATTATGAAATCCTCAGAAACGAAACAGCAGAGGATATTAACAAATGGAAGAACACACCATGCTCATGGATGGGCAAAATCAACATTGTTAAAATGTCTATACTTCCCAAAGCAATCTACCTATTCAGTGCCATTCCTATCAAAATACCAACATCATACTTTCAAGATTTGGAAAAAATGATTCTGCGTTTTGTATGGAACCAGAATAAACCCCGTATAGCTAAGGCAGTTCTTATTAATAAAAATAAAGCTGGGGGCATCAGCATACCACATTTTAGTCTGTACTACAAAGCCATAGTGGTCAAGACAGTATGTTACTGGCACAAAAACAGAGACATAGACACTTGGAATCGAATACAAAACCAAGAAATGAAACTAACATCTTACAACCACCTAATCTTCGATAAAGCAAACAAGAACATACCTTGGGGGAAAGACTCCCTATTCAACAAATGGTGTTGGGAGAACTGGATATCCACATGTAAAAGACTGAAACTGGACCGACAACTTTCCCCACTCACAAAAATTGATTCAAGATGGATAAAGGACTTAAATTGAAGGCATGAAACAATAAAAATCCTCAAAGAAAGCATAGGAAAAACACTGGAAGATATTGGCCTGGGGAAAGACTTCATGAAGAAGACTGCCATGGCAATTGCAACAACAACAACAAAAAAAAAGAAATGGGACTTCCTTAAACTGAAAAGCTTCTGTACAACCAAGGAGACAAGAACGAAAGCAAAGAGACAACCTGCACAATGGGAAAGGATATTTGCATATTTTCAATCAGACAAAAGCTTGATAACTAGGATCTGTAGGGAACTCAATCCACATGAAAAAAACCAACAATCCAATATATCAATTGGCAAGAGACATGAATAGAATCTTCTCTAAAGAAGACAGACGAATGGCTAACAAACGTATGAAAAAATGTTCATCATCCCTATCAGAGAAGTGCAAATCAAAACCACCCTGAGATACCATCTAACACTAGTGAGAATGGCCCACATCACAAAATCTCAAAACTGCAGATACTGGTGTGGATGTGGAGAGAAGGGAACACTTTTACACTGCTGGTGGGATTGCAAACTAGCACAACCTTTCTGGAAGGAAGTATGGAGAAACCTCAAAGCACTCAAGCTAGACCTACCATTTGATACTGCAATACCATTACTGGGCATCTACCCAGAAGGAAAAAAATCCTTTTATCATAAGGACACTTGTACTAGACTGTTTATTGCAACTCAATTTACAATCACCAAAATGTGGAAACAGCCTAAATGCCCACCAACCCAGTAATGGATTAACAACCTGTGGTATATGTATACAATGGAATACTATTCAGCCATAATAAACATGGAGACTTTACATCCTTCGTATTAACCTGGATGGAAGTGGAAGACATTGTTCTTAGTAAAGCATCAGAAGAATGGAGAAACATGAATCCTATGTACTCAATTTTGATATGAGGACAATTAAGGTCATGGGGTGGGGGGGAGGAAAAGCAGAGAGAGGGAAGGAGGGAGAAGAAGGGAAGGGCCAGGACAGGCCTCTGCATTCCTGAGGTCTCTTCCCCTCTAGGCCTGTTGATGGCAGTAGGGTAGTAGGGGCTGCCCATTCACTCCATCAATTATGCCATCCAAATGCCACTTGTGTCCTCCTTTGGCTCCAACCTTTTCAATTCTTTTCTGGCATCCCACAGAGTCTGACTGTCAGAAGGTTCACTTGTGCTCTCTTGCAAGTTGACACATCAGTGAGACAGATGAAGGCAGATGGCCCATGAGCAGGGCCCCTTTCTCGTGTGGGGAGGTGGTACTCATGACCCTCATCAGCCTTCCCAGGCCATCCCAACCTGCATGTGCACAGAGCTGCCAGGTTGGTTGCCACTACTGCTCTGAGGGTTGGAAAGGCTGAGGCAGCAGTGGGATGGGGACTCTGTAATTTCCATGAATGCTGAACTAAGGAGGGCTGTCTCCATCTTAACTTTATTAGGGAGAGAAGGGGCTTCCCTGGGACAGGCATTATCTACTCTCAGGCAGGGATAATGGGTGCACTCAGCTATACTTAAAAGCGGGGATGCCCATCTCCCTCCCCTCCAAAACTTCTGTGATCTTGTGACACAAGTGTCACTCATGTTCTGATACTTCCTAGAGCCTGCCTGGGAGTATTCAGCCTTAGAGTGCCTCTGTGAACCTGAGCCCTACAACTGTTTAATATTTGAGTCAGAGAGAAAGCAATGAAAAGGCAGGTTGAATTAGCTCTCAGAGTGGGCCCTTCACCTTGTTTTCAGAGTAGGTTTGGTTTGTTTGCCTGTGTAGTGTAGTGCAATAACAGTATTTTGGATGCATAAGGGCCAATGAAGGAACTCAGGTTAAGGGAAGCCTTGCAGCACCACTGTCAACTTCTCTCCATGCCCTGTCCCTTTGAGAAGCCAAAGCCCACACAAAACATGGCACAGACAGAAGCCATTACCCTATTATGAGAAAAGAACACACTGGAGAATGTGATGTCTTTTGGATGTATTAACATGAGAGAAGGTAATTTTCCTCTGCATGGACTGATGTTTTTCTTGATGACATGTTTTTCTACTAGAAAGGATTAGACAATAATTTTCTTATGGGCCAAACAAGACACCTCCTTGAAGAAGACAGTGCCTTGGGCAGTGGCGATAGTGGCTGGAAGTACCAGGAGGTCTTGAGCCCTGCTGGTAAGGATTATCTTGGGATGAAGCCTTCCTGGTGAGCACGAGTTAGGGATGCTTTAGGCCACTCTGGAATTGGCCATTTCTCAAGGTCTGTAGGTCTGGGAATGTCTTTTTCCCAATGGGATGACTCTGGCACTTGAGGGTGGCTTGTTGATTGCATACTGCATAGATTGACATTCTATTTTGTTCTGGACATAAGGGTGCCCTTTAGTGGCAGGCAAATGGACAGACAGGGGCTTGGTTGTGCTGATTTGTCTTCGAGGCATAAAATTTGTGGTGTAGCATCATTTTCTCTTCTAGCATCTGTCCCATGGCTGACATGAGCCCATGGGCTTCCGTAGTGTTGCTATCCACACATGGTTTGCTTTTCTTGGTTTTGACTTCTGGGTATTGCATAATGCTGGCTTGCCTTTTACTTTGGAAATAATCCATTCAAAAAAATTCCTTAATGCCTTTTCTGATGTCGTTCTCGGAGGAACCTGTCTCTTTGCCAAAAGCTGATAGTTTCGACTCTGAGGGGCAACCTCTGTTCCCCTGGCCTGGCTACGTTGGCAGGTTCCCAATTCTCCAAACTTCTCTTTATTCTTGTCTGCATTAAGTTTCCTGTTGCACTCACTCTTGTAAGCAGGTGCACACATCTTGCTTTGATTCTTGCTTGAATATTTGTGGGTCTTGGGCTCCTGCAGCCCCAGGCTCCTCCTCCTGGCTGCCATGAACTCACCTAGTATCTGGGAAGCTGTCTTACCTTCCATAGGCACACTCTGGAGGTAGCTCTGGGGCTCCTGCGAAGTCAAACTGTTTGTATCAAGAAGTATGTTAATGTAATGGTCTGGAAGGACGACTGCGGTGCCACAGACATTAGGCTGAGTCTCTGACTTAGCAGCCCCTCTGGGCTCAAACTCACTATCGACCTCTGCCAGAAGGCAGAGCTCTTCTGGAACCTGGGAAAAAGCCATTGTGGGGAGTACAGGGCTTCTACTGCTTCTGGGAGCCTCTAAGTTATTCTCATTCTCATTCTTGACGTGGAGGCTTGATGGCATACTGGGTCCCAAGATGATTTTATATTGTGGCACAGATGCCCTGGTCTCCTCAGTCCTCATAGGAGATCCTAAGTTTCTGCTCTGCTGGGTTCTGCCCATGGGGCTGAATGTGTCGGGCGGAGAAGGCTGCCTGCTCTCCTTTCCAGGAAGGGGGGACTCTGAGGCCCCATGGTCATGACTAGGTGGGGTCCCTTGCGAGGCCTTCTGGATTTCCTTATATATAGAAGAGTGAACAAAACGACTTGCTGGCATGGTGAATGACTCTTCTGTTGTCACCCTCCTCATAACTGCCTGAGGCTCATCCAAGAAGTTGGGCTCTGATTCATGGGTGGCTGCAGGGCGAGAGGGACTCTGTGGAAGGGGCAAGGACTGAGCTTTCTTCAACTTAAGGATTTTTATGGGTTTTTTGACCTTGAGAGGTAAGCCCCTTCTGTGCTTCACCCAAAACCTTGCAATATGTGCTACAAGATCCTATTGCATAAGTGGTCTGAGAAAAGGAAGATCCTGGTGATACAGGATTCCACCTCTCAGGACTAGACAGGGTGTCCCCTTTCCCCCCCACCCCATTCTCTAGGCCCAGGTAAGCTCAGAAGTCAAACCCCCATTTCCAGGCACAAGCAGACTGCCTTTTTCAGGCCCACCCTCTAGACTCTGATAAGATCTTGAACAAAGCAGCCTGTGATGGTTTTTTGGGTGGTTCCACCTTGGGTAGGGGTACACACCCTAATCTTTTCTCAGAGACGAAGACTGTAAGGGACCTGAGAACCTCAACCTAGTGGAGGAGGAACTACTTTCATTCATTTGTTATTGTACTCACTAGCTTTGAAGAGATGTTTTACCATCTAACAGCTGGTGACCACATGTAATCCTCTAGACTTAAGACCCCTAGATAAAAGAGCCCACATGGAGACTCCAGAGAGAGAGTTCTTCAGTTCTTTCCCCCTTCCAGAAGCTCTAAGTGCTTTTCTGTATTGCTTTGTAACTTCTAATATATAAGTCCTATCTTACCACTGATCTGTGGTCTGTGGGTTCATTCTTCAAATCCCCAAGACCAAGAACCTACTGAAGAGTAAAATTCTGGTACCATATTTGGGGGCTCATTGTCCGGGATTGAAGATCTGTGGTAAGCAATGGTACCACTTACCTCTATTTTGCTTTTCTCTGTAGCTATAATAATGTAGACCAATGCCTGTTGGCTGGTAAATGTGCATAGTGTGACTGCTGACCTCCACGTCACAGGCTGTTGGGGAACAAACTTTCTAATTCCTTGGGGCTCCAAAAGAAAGGAGTGGAAGGGAATGTTAGGAGACTTGAGAGCTGAGCAAATAGAAGTATTTCCCAGAGGTTCTGGGGCACCTAACAATTGTTCTTACCCCATGGCATGGGAGGGCCTTTGGAAAATCATGCTCTCCCAGCTCTAATTATCTTCTCTCCTCTTCCACGGTCCCAAACTTTTCCTATCTTATCTCTATATACCTCTTCTGCTTCTCTCCCTCCTTATAGTTTACGTGCTTGGTTTGAACGTTGGTAAAGTATTGCTTTATATAGTAGTTAAGTTTGTACGGGCTCATTCTGGTATTTTCAAATGTTATAAGCGTGCTTCAAATGTTGTACGTGTGTCATGAGGTCTTTATTACTGTCTTTCAATGCAGGGAGGCGATGAGAAAGCACACCTAGTTAACACCCAACTCCTTAGAGGGCCAAATTATTTTAAAAGATAAATTTATCACTCAGGCGGCCCCAGACATTCGAAGAAAACTCCAGAAATTGGCTCTAGGCCCAGATCATAACCTGGAGAATTTTCTTAAAATGGCCACTGTGGTCTTTTATAATTGAGATCAGGAGGAATAGAAGGAAAAAGAGAGAAGGGATAAAAAAGAATGACAGCTCTAGTAATGGCACTCCAACCAACAGGCACCATTCAGGGGCAGAGGGAAGCCAGAGGAGCTAAAAACAAGTGATTCCAGTGTGGTCAGACTGGCCACTTCAGGAAAGACTGCTTCTGGCAGAACCGCCTTTCAGGCAAGCCATGGGGCCCCTGTCCAGAGTGTAAGGGTGATCACTGGAGGGTAGCCTGTCCCCAGAGGCGAAGGCCTTCTGGGACAGTGATCCCATCAGTGCCCAAACTGGACTGAGGGTGCCTGGGGCAGCTTCTCATGGCTCCAGCTTGTGTCATCACCCCTCAAGAGCCCCAGGTTTGCCTCACAGTGGAGGGCCAGGAGGCAGAATTTCTTCTGGACACTGGAGCAACCTTTTCTGTACTCCTCTCTAAACGTGGTCTTTTATCCCCGAGCAAAATAAAATCCCCAATACCTTTTTGCTTTTGAAGACTCCTCTCACTCTAACATCCAGCTCACATGGACTGTGTTACCCCAAGGATTTACGGACAGCCCTCACTTATTTGGACAAGCCCTAGCCAAAGACTTAAGTCATTTTTTCATATCCTACAGTGACTCTTGTTCAGTATGTAGATGACCTTCTATTAGGAGCACCAGATGCAGAGGAATGTCACAAAGCTACCCAAGCTCTATTAAACTTTCTAGCTGATTGTGGGTACAGAGTTTCCAAGGCTAAAGTGCAATTATGTTTACCTGAAGTTCACTGTTCAGGTTTCCAGTTATCACAGAGGAGGAAAGCCTTGAGCAAAGAAAGAATAAGACCAACGTTGGTTCACCCTAAACTTCAAGCTCTCAAACAGCTTCAAGGCATCTTAGGAATTACAGGCTTTTACAGACTTTGGAAAGCTGTCGTGGTGCAATGAAGGTGAAGGCCAGTGCTCTCCCCAGGGGCCTGTGGTGGATTCGCTGAAAGTGCCGCCAGCCATCAAGCATGGCCCCCAAGAAGTAGAAGACAGACAGGATCAGGAAGACAGGATCAGCTGACGGGGGGATCATGAGGCCTCTCCAGTCTGCTGAGGGCACACCACTGGCATGTCTTGCCTGCTGTGCAGGGGAGGTAGAGCACAAGCACATGTGTTAGAAGTCTAACACGTGTGCAAGTCTGGGGCTCCCATGACTCTTCCCTCTAATTCACCTTCCCTAACCCCTTTTCTGTTATCTTCTACAGCTGTTAAAGTTATGGGAATGGATTCCTGGATACATCATTCATGAGTAAAATCCTGGAACCCACCACCTTCTATGGAAGCAGACCAAGAAGAGAATCAACTACCGTCCACCTACAGTTGTGAGCCTAAAGAAGATTTGAAATTATTTAGAAGACAGCAAGAAAAGTGTTAATGCAGTTTTCTCTCAACCAACCCCCTCCTTTCACTGTTCTAACCTTGCCTTTTAATGTACTAATGAGATTTATGTCTTTCAGAGATATCATCAAACCACAAACAGTGGAAAGAGTTCCAGCCCAGACCTGACTCTGTTGTGAACCCCTGGATCACTGTGCATCTGAAGAGACCATAACTGTCCCCTTCTATTGATACAGGGTTCCCTAATTCCAGCATGGACAAGGGATCCCAATTTTCTGGGCCTGGGCAATTTCATGAAAAGAATACATTTTTACCCCAAGCTAGAAAAATCAACCTAAATTTCCATTTACTGTGAATCCTAGATCAACTTCCTCCAAGGAACCTCTAACTGCTTCCCCATATCACCGTCCATCTTCAGCAGGAAGCAGTTTGGAGCGGTCAGCACCCCTTTTCCCTAACAGCAGTTAGAGCTTCTATTTAGAGAGGGAGGATTGATACAGGATTCCACCACTAAGGGCTAGACAGGGTGCCCCCCAATTCTCTAGGCCAGGTGAGCTCAGAAGTCAGACCCCCATTTCCAGGCACAAGCATACAGCCTTTTTCAAGACACACCCTCTAGACTCTGATAAGATCATGAACAAAGCAGCCTGTGATGTTTTTTTTTGTGTGTGTGGTTCCACCTTGGGTAGGGGTACACACCCTAATCCTTTCTCAAAGATAAAAACTGTAAAGGACCTGACAACCTCACCCTAGTGGAAGAGGAACTACTTTCATTAATTTGTTAATGCACTCACTTTGAAGAGATGTTTTTCCATCTACCAACTGGTGACCATGTATAATCCTCTAGACTTAAGACCCCTAGATAAAAGGGCCCACGTGGAGACTCCAGTGAGAGAGTTCTTTTTTTCTTTCCCCCTTCTACAAGCTCTAGTGCTTTTCTGTACTCCTTTCTAACTTCTAATGTAAGTCCTATCTTACCACTGATCTATGGTACGTGGGTTCATTCTTCGAATCCCCAAGACCAAGGACCTACTAAAGAGTGAAATTCCGGTATCACTGGGAAGTGTTTACATAGATGTCCCAGCTTTTTGAGCCAGGAACATTTCTATTTTCTAGGTGGGTGTCAGAGACAGAATAACCATGGGCAGGAGGCTGCCAGGATTGATGCACACTCACAGGAATTGGATCCTGATTGGTCTGCCTTGACATGTCCATACGTGCTTTCACAATATTTTCTAAGTGATTCTTATATCCATTTGCAAGTAAAACCTTTCCTGAGTTTCTCCTCAAGGTTGTCATTGAGTCCCTCTCATAATTCTCAGAGTTTACCCTTACAGGCTTCATGGGGGAACACTCAATGCTGCTAGACAACTCTTTTGGAGCTTTCCCCAGATTTGTACCCGGGGCCTTCTCAAGATGGATTGTCAACTTTTGGATATCCTTGTTGCTTCCAGCCATGGACAAAGAAGACAAAGGTCTTTGTATGCCCTTCTCCTGACAGGTCTCTGGTGATTTTTCCTGAAGGGGCACATCCAGAGACTGTTGGGTTCTTCCCAGGTCTGGTTGCTGTTGAATGAGCCACTTTTGAATGTGTTGCTGCAGTTGCTTCTGCAGCTGAGGGCTGATTGGAAAATTCTCCGGAAGAATGGATGTCAAGTTGTCCTGGAAGAGGTGGTAGAGTAGACACTAAAGACTTCTGGAGATCTGTGATCCTCAAGGGGCAAAACCTACCCATTCTCTAGTTGTTTAGGGGAGAACCATCCTGTGGTTGAACTACAGTTGGGATGAAAGACTGTGGTTTATTTGGTGATAAAGGGTAAGGTACTTCATCATTAATGTGCAGTGGGGAAGCAGCTGATCGAAGTGGGAAAGAGGTCTGGAGATGGGCCTGGGTTTGAATCAGAGATAGAGACTCAAGTTGGGACAGAGATGAAGTCAAGGTTTGGGATTGGGACTCCAGGTGGGACAGCAGTGGAGACATTTTAGCCTGCATTGAAACTGGGCAGACGTTTGAGATTCCACTAAATAAATAGGAGGGAGGCTGCAGCGTGGAAGATGTCTCAGAGAGCCAGGCAGTAGTGACTAGAGATTCACTGTGTCATGACGGAAGACCCCAGAAAAGCTGGCTTTATTTCTGTTGAAAATGCTCCTTCAAGATGCTGGGATAGGAGAGTTTCTCAGGACTTGGCAGCTGTTGTGGTTTATTTTCCATGCTCCAGAAGTGTTGGGAGGTGTGGTATTCTGCTCAGCATTCTGTGACTTTAAGATAGTCCCCAAAGATTTTAAGTGGTATTTTGGGCTAGTTTGTCCTGGAAATGATGCATCTTTTTCTTTTTCCTCCCAAATGTTGATCTTGACTCCATTTGTGACTTGGATTTCCAGGAGCTTCTGGTTATCAGTGCTAAGTAAAAAGGGGCTACCAGCCTCCACCTGCCCATTTGTGGAGCCTCTCCAGAGTGAGGTCTCTGATGTGCAGTGGGAAAGGTGTCCTTGCTGGGACTTCCCATCAGATAAGGTGGAGAGGCCCCAGGCAGGGTTGAAATGGGACAATTTGAGCCACCAAGGCCTGCAATGGCTGAGATGGGAGAAGCCAACAAATGCTTATATGGAGACTTCTGTTTGAACGTGCTCAGTGGAAGTGCAACTGATTCACAGTGAGAGAGTCAGACTGGATTGCGGCACTGGTGGAGCAGAGAAGACTTTTGGTGGCTAAAGGCAGCCATCAGGAGGAATAGCATGTAGTGGAGGGAGGGAGAGTGCAAAGGGCCTAGGTGAAAGGCCAAGTAAGGAGAGCAAAGGCTCTGGTGGTCGGGAGGCACTCAGCAGTGAGTGCAGACTAATGGTACCTGAGGAGGTTGCTGGACCTGGTGACAGGCTTGAGACAAGCAGTGGAGGGTTCTCAGCCAGGGGAGGCAGAGCAGCCAATAGGCCTGGTGATAGGGTGGAGGCCAGAGGTGGAGGCTGCTGGGTCAGAGGAGCCAAGAAATCCAGTGGGCCTGGCGACAGGGTGGAGGCCAGAGGTGGAGGGCACACTGGCAGAGGAGTGGGGGAAGCCAATGGGCTAGGCAACAGGGTGGAGCTCAGAGGTGGAAGGCACTCGGTCAGAGGAGCTAGGGACCCCAATGGGCCTGGTGAAAGGATGGAGGCCCGAGATGGAGGGCACTTGGTCAGAGGAGCCGGAAAAGGCAAAGGCAATGGGCTTGGTGACAGGGTAGAGGCCAGAGGTGGAGGGCACTCAGTCACAAGAGCCAGGGAAGCCAACGAGGGCACGATTGATACAGCATCTTGCCCATGCGAAGCATATGGCTGGGTGGCTCTAGAAGGTGTTCTTTGGCATATCTTACCAGGACGACCGGTGTCTTCACCAAAAAGCCGAAGAAAAGAGGCCTTGTCAGGGGCCGGCTCCAGTCGGCTACAGAAGATAGGAGTAGATGAGGCCCAGGGTAGGCAGTGGTCATAATCTTGGGTAGGTTGGGGGCGGTTCCAAGGAGGGGGGTTGCCAAGGACAGCGGGGGTCTAAAGGGAGGAGTGGGGGCGGGGCTCCAGGAGGGAGGGTCAAGGGTGGGGCTTTCAGGTGAAGAGTGGGACACACTGGCCACGCCCCTCTACTGCCCCACCCTGTGACCACACAATCTTCTCCCCCACCTCCAGGTCAACTTCAGGCTGCTCTGTGGCTCTGTGGCCCTGGAGTCTGGTAGGAAAGAAAACAGAGAAGGGGAAGTTTGAAGGTTCTTTACCTTTGTAGAAGTGAAAGCAGGTCTTTATTCGCCTCCAATTCTTTCCCGCTATCTCTACAGGCTGGAAATTAGGAGAGTGTTAAGATGGGGAAGTGAGGGGCCTGTATGTCTTCTTGCTGAGAGGATGTCCCTCTAGGGCAGAGCGTGGAGTATTAAATGTATAAAGTACAAATCTATCACCACCCACCCCTCTTCTTGGTCTTAAACCTGCCTGTGGGGAGAATGGGAGAAAGGGGAGCTTGGCTCCACGAGGACTCAGACTTAGCAAAGTCAAACTGCTTGTCCACAGTGGAGCCTCCAAGGCACCACCTCCACAAACAGTTATGGGCCTACCCGTCCCCCCACCCCCTCCTCCTACTGGACAGCACCCATTCCTGGCTTTTGGCTTCATTCCCAGTGCAGAAAGTGAGACGTCCCAGGTTCAGGTCTCCTTCCCACATCTCCCTCTCAGGGCAGGCTACTGATACCCTGGGAGATGTGTGGCTTGTCCCTCAGAAAAAGGCAAGGTCAAATACACCTGGGGTTCTAGATGGAGCAGCAGAACCTTACTTTTCAGAGAGAAGTTCTTCTTCCTGCTCTTCAGCCTCTGTTTCTCCACATGGCGCTGAAAGACAAGAAAGATTGAGGGTCTGGGCTGAGGCACCAGCCACTGGAATTCGACTGACGACTTATGAGCTAGGGAGATCTTTCTTGGGTCTTGGCAGAGGGTACCTTACCTCCTTGGGTTGATTCCACATCTTGGCAATTGTATATTGAGCTAGTGTATATGTCCTTCTGAGTACATACTGAATGTGGGATCATATGGGAGATCTACCTTAAGTTTTCTGAGGATTCTTCACAATTCTTTCCAAAGAGGCTGTATCAAGTTGAACTTCCACCAACAAAGTGTTTCCTTTTCTCCACACCCTGACCAGCATCTGCAGTTTTGGGACTTTGTGATGTGGGCTATTCTCTCTGAGATTATATGATATCTGAAGGTAGTTTTGATTTATATTTCTCTGATGGTTAGGGATGAAGAGCATTTTCTCGTGTGATTGTTTGGCCATTCTGATATTTTTCTTGATGACATGTTTTTTTACTAGAAAGGATTAGACAATAATTTTCTCATGGGCCAAACAAGACACCTCCTTGAAGAAGACAGTGCCCTGGGCAGTGGCAATAGTGGCTGGAGGTGCCAGGAGGTCTTGAGCCCTGCTGGTAAGGACTATCTTGGGACGAAGCCTTCCTGGTGAGCACGAGTTGGGGATGCTTTAGGCCACTCTGGAATTGGCCATTTCTCAAGGTCTGTAGGTCTGGGAATGCCTTTTCCCCAATGGGATGACTCTGGCACTTGGGGATGGCTTGTTGATTACAGACTGCATAGATTGGCATTCTATTTTCTGGCCCTGTAGTGACAGGCAAATGGACAGACAGGGCTTGGTTGTGCTGGTTTATCTTCGAGGCATGAAATTTCTGGTGTAGCATCATTTTCTGTTCTAGCATCTGACGCATAGCTGACATGAGCCCATGGGCTTCTGTGGTGTTGCCGTCCACACATGGTTTGGTTTTCCTTGGTTTTGGTTTCTGGGTATTGCATAATGCTGGCTTGCCTTTTGCTTTGCGAATAATCCATTGAAAACATTTCTTGATGCTTTTTCTGGGGTTGTTCTTCTGAGGAACCTGTATCTTTGCCAAGAGCTGATAGTGTTGACTCTGAGGGCCAACTTCTGTTCCTTTGGCCTGGCTACGTTGGCAGGTTCCCAATTCTCCAAACTTCTCTTTATTCTTGTCTGCATTAAGTTTCCTGTTGCACTCACTCTTGTAAGCAGGTGCACACATCTTGCTTTGATTCTTGCTTGAATATTTGTGGGTATTGGGCTCCTGCAGCCCCAGGCTCCTCCTCCTGGCTGCCATGAACTCACCCAGTATCTGGGAAGCTGTCTTATGTTCCATAGGCACACTCTGGAGGTAGCTCTGGGGCTCCTGCGAAGTCAAACTGTTTGTATCAAGAAGTATGTTAGTGTAACGGTCTGGAAGGAGGACTGCGGTGCCACAGACATTAGGCTGAGTCTCTGACTTAGCAGCCCCTCTGGGCTCAAACTCACTAATGACCTCTGCCAGAAGGCAGAGCTCTTCTGGGTCTTGGGAAAGAGCCACTCTGGGGAGTACAGGGCTTCTACTGCTTCTGGGAGCCTCTAAGTTATTCTCATTCTCATTCTTGACGTGGAGGCTTGACGGCTTACTGGGTCCCAAGATGATTTTATATTGTGGCACAGATGCCCTGGTCTCCTCAGTCCTCATAGGAGATCCTAAGTTTCTGCTCTGCTGGGTTCTGCCCATGGGGCTGAATGTGTCGGGCGGAGAAGGCTGCCTGCTCTCCTTTCCAGGAAGGGGGGACTCTGAGGCCCCATGGTCATGACTAGGTGGGGTCCCTTGTGAGGCCTTCTGGATTTCCTTATATAGAGAAGAGTGAACAAAACGACTTGCTGGCATGGTGAATGACTCTTTTGTTGTCATCCTCCTCATAACTGCCTGAGGCTCATCCAAGAAGTTGGGCTCTGATTCATGGGTGGCTGCAGGGCGAGAGGGACTCTGTGGAAGGGGCAAGGACTGAGCTTTTTGGAACTTAAGGATTTCTATGGGCTTGATGACCTTGAGAGGTAAGCTCCATCTGTGCTTCACCCAAAACCTTGCAATATGTTCTGCAAGATCCCGTTGCATACGTGGACTGAGAAAAGAAAAGATCTTGGGAAGTGTTTATATAGGTGTCCCAGCTTTTTGAGCCAAGAACATTTCTATTTTCTAGGTGGGTGTCAGAGACAGAATAACCATGGGCTGGGGGCTGCCAGGATTGAGGCACACTCACAGGAATTAGATCCTCTTTGGTCTGCCTTGACATGTCCATACGTGCTTTCGAAATATTTTCTAAATAATTCTTATATCCATTTGCCAGTAAAAACTTTCCTGAGTTTCTCCTCAAAGTTGTCATTGAGTCCCTTTCAGAATTCTCAGAGTTTGCCCCCACAGGCTTCATGGGGAAACATTCAATGCTGCTGGATAAATCTTTTGGAGCTTTCCCCAGAATTTTCTCCAGATTTTTACCCGGGGCCTTCTCAAGATGGAATGTCACCTTTTGGACATCCTTGTTGCTTCCACCCATGGACAAAGAAGACCGTAAAGGTCCTTGTATGCCCTTTTCCTGACCAGTCTCTGGTGATTTTTCCTGAAGGGGCACATCCAGAGACTGTTGGGTTCTTCCCAGGTCTGGTTGCTGTTGAATGAGCCACTTTTGAATGTGTTGCTGTAGGTGCTTCCGCAGCTCAGGGCTGATTGGAAAATTCTCCGGAAGAATGGATGTCAAGTTGTCCTGGAAGAGGTGGTAGAGTAGACACTAAAGACTTCTGGAGATCTGTGATCCTCAAGGGGCAAAACCTACCCATTCTCTAGTTGTTTAGGGGAGAACCATCCTGTGGTTGAACTACAGTTGGGATGAAAGACTGTGGTTTATTTGGTGATAAAGGGTAAGGTACTTCATCATTAATGTGCAGTGGGGAAGCAGCTGATCGAAGTGGGAAAGAGGTCTGGAGATGGGCCTGGGTTTGAATCAGAGATAGAGACTCAAGTTGGGACAGAGATGAAGTCAAGGTTTGGGATTGGGACTCCAGGTGGGACAGCAGTGGAGACATTTTAGCCTGCATTGAAACTGGGCAGACGTTTGAGATTCCACTAAATAAATAGGAGGGAGGCTGCAGCGTGGAAGATGTCTCAGAGAGCCAGGCAGTAGTGACTAGAGATTCACTGTGTCATGACGGAAGACCCCAGAAAAGCTGGCTTTATTTCTGTTGAAAATGCTCCTTCAAGATGCTGGGATAGGAGAGTTTCTCAGGACTTGGCAGCTGTTGTGGTTTATTTTCCATGCTCCAGAAGTGTTGGGAGGTGTGGTATTCTGCTCAGCATTCTGTGACTTTAAGATAGTCCCCAAAGATTTTAAGTGGTATTTTGGGCTAGTTTGTCCTGGAAATGATGCATCTTTTTCTTTTTCCTCCCAAATGTTGATCTTGACTCCATTTGTGACTTGGATTTCCAGGAGCTTCTGGTTATCAGTGCTAAGTAAAAAGGGGCTACCAGCCTCCACCTGCCCATTTGTGGAGCCTCTCCAGAGTGAGGTCTCTGATGTGCAGTGGGAAAGGTGTCCTTGCTGGGACTTCCCATCAGATAAGGTGGAGAGGCCCCAGGCAGGGTTGAAATGGGACAATTTGAGCCACCAAGGCCTGCAATGGCTGAGATGGGAGAAGCCAACAAATGCTTATATGGAGAGTTCTGTCTGAACGTGCTCAGTGGAAGTGCAACTGATTCACAGTGAGAGAGTCAGACTGGATTGCGGCACTGGTGGAGCAGAGAAGACTTTTGGTGGCTAAAGGCAGCCATCAGGAGGAATAGCATGTAGTGGAGGGAGGGAGAGTGCAAAGGGCCTAGGTGAAAGGCCAAGTAGGGAGAGCAAAGGCTCTGGTGGTCGGGAGGCACTCAGCAGTGAGTGCAGACTAATGGTACCTGAGGAGGTTGCTGGACCTGGTGACAGGCTTGAGACAAGCAGTGGAGGGTTCTCAGCCAGGGGAGGCAGAGCAGCCAATAGGCCTGGTGATAGGGTGGAGGCCAGAGGTGGAGGCTGCTGGGTCAGAGGAGCCAAGAAATCCAATGGGCCTGGCGACAGGGTGGAGGCCAGAGGTGGAGGGCACACTGGCAGAGGAGTGGGGGAAGCCAATGGGCTAGGCAACAGGGTGGAGCTCAGAGGTGGAAGGCACTCGGTCAGAGGAGCTAGGGACCCCAATGGGCCTGGTGAAAGGATGGAGGCCCGAGATGGAGGGCACTTGGTCAGAGGAGCCGGAAAAGGCAATGGGCCTGGTGACAGGGTAGAGGCCAGAGGTGGAGGGCACTCAGTCACAAGAGCCAGGGAAGCCAACGAGGGCACGACTGATACAGCATCTTGCCCATGCGAAGCATATGGCTGGGTGGCTCTAGAAGGTGTTCTTTGGCATATCTTACCAAGACGACCGGTGTCTTCACCAAAAAGCCGAAGAAAAGAGGCCTTGTCAGGGGCCAGCTCCAGTCGGCTACAGAAGATAGGAGTAGATGAGGCCCAGGGTAGGCAGTGGTCATAATCTTGGGTAGGTTGGGGGCGGTTCCAAGGAGGGGGGTTGCCAAGGACAGCGGGGGTCTAAAGGGAGGAGTGGGGGCGGGGCTCCAGGAGGGAGGGTCAAGGGTGGGGCTTTCAGGTGAAGAGTGGGACACACTGGCCACGCCCCTCTACTGCCCCACCCTGTGACCACACAATCTTCTCCCCCACCTCCAGGTCAACTTCAGGCTGCTCTGTGGCTCTGTGGCCCTGGAGTCTGGTAGGAAAGAAAACAGAGAAGGGGAAGTTTGAAGGTTCTTTACCTTTGTAGAAGTGAAAGCAGGTCTTTATTCGCCTCCAATTCTTTCCCGCTATCTCTACAGGCTGGAAATTAGGAGAGTGTTAAGATGGGGAAGTGAGGGGCCTGTATGTCTTCTTGCTGAGAGGATGTCCCTCTAGGGCAGAGAGTGGAGTATTAAATGTATAAAGTACAAATCTATCACCACCCACCCCTCTTCCTGGTCTTAAACCTGCCTGTGGGGAGAATGGGAGAAAGGGGAGCTTGGCTCCACGAGGACTCAGACTTAGCAAAGTCAAACTGCTTGTCCACAGTGGAGCCTCCAAGGCACCACCTCCACAAACAGTTATGGGCCTACCCGTCCCCCCACCCCCTCCTCCTACTGGACAGCACCCATTCCTGGCTTTTGGCTTCATTCCCAGTGCAGAAAGTGAGACGTCCCAGGTTCAGGTCTCCTTCCCACATCTCCCTCTCAGGGCAGGCTACTGATACCCTGGGAGATGTGTGGCTTGTCCCTCAGAAAAAGGCAAGGTCAAATACACCTGGGGTTCTAGATGGAGCAGCAGAACCTTACTTTTCAGAGAGAAGTTCTTCTTCCTGCTCTTCAGCCTCTGCTTCTCCACATGGCGCTGAAAGACAAGAAAGATTGAGGGTCTGGGCTGAGGCACCAGCCACTGGAATTCGACTGACGACTTATGAGCTAGGGAGATCTTTCTTGGGTCTTGGCAGAGGGTACCTTACCTCCTTGGGTTGATTCCACATCTTGGCAATTGTATATTGAGCTAGTGTATATGTCCTTCTGAGTACATACTGAATGTGGGATCATATGGGAGATCTACCTTAAGTTTTCTGAGGATTCTTCACAATTCTTTCCAAAGAGGCTGTATCAAGTTGAACTTCCACCAACAAAGTGTTTCCTTTTCTCCACACCCTGACCAGCATCTGCAGTTTTGGGACTTTGTGATGTGGGCTATTCTCTCTGAGATTATATGATATCTGAAGGTAGTTTTGATTTATATTTCTCTGATGGTTAGGGATGAAGAGCATTTTCTCGTGTGATTGTTTGGCCATTCTGATATTTTTCTTGATGACATGTTTTTTTACTAGAAAGGATTAGACAATAATTTTCTCATGGGCCAAACAAGACACCTCCTTGAAGAAGACAGTGCCCTGGGCAGTGGCAATAGTGGCTGGAGGTGCCAGGAGGTCTTGAGCCCTGCTGGTAAGGACTATCTTGGGACGAAGCCTTCCTGGTGAGCACGAGTTGGGGATGCTTTAGGCCACTCTGGAATTGGCCATTTCTCAAGGTCTGTAGGTCTGGGAATGCCTTTTCCCCAATGGGATGACTCTGGCACTTGGGGATGGCTTGTTGATTACAGACTGCATAGATTGGCATTCTATTTTCTGGCCCTGTAGTGACAGGCAAATGGACAGACAGGGCTTGGTTGTGCTGGTTTATCTTCGAGGCATGAAATTTCTGGTGTAGCATCATTTTCTGTTCTAGCATCTGACGCATAGCTGACATGAGCCCATGGGCTTCTGTGGTGTTGCCGTCCACACATGGTTTGGTTTTCCTTGGTTTTGGTTTCTGGGTATTGCATAATGCTGGCTTGCCTTTTGCTTTGCGAATAATCCATTGAAAACATTTCTTGATGCTTTTTCTGGGGTTGTTCTTCTGAGGAACCTGTATCTTTGCCAAGAGCTGATAGTGTTGACTCTGAGGGCCAACTTCTGTTCCTTTGGCCTGGCTACGTTGGCAGGTTCCCAATTCTCCAAACTTCTCTTTATTCTTGTCTGCATTAAGTTTCCTGTTGCACTCACTCTTGTAAGCAGGTGCACACATCTTGCTTTGATTCTTGCTTGAATATTTGTGGGTATTGGGCTCCTGCAGCCCCAGGCTCCTCCTCCTGGCTGCCATGAACTCACCCAGTATCTGGGAAGCTGTCTTATGTTCCATAGGCACACTCTGGAGGTAGCTCTGGGGCTCCTGCGAAGTCAAACTGTTTGTATCAAGAAGTATGTTAGTGTAACGGTCTGGAAGGAGGACTGCGGTGCCACAGACATTAGGCTGAGTCTCTGACTTAGCAGCCCCTCTGGGCTCAAACTCACTAATGACCTCTGCCAGAAGGCAGAGCTCTTCTGGGTCTTGGGAAAGAGCCACTCTGGGGAGTACAGGGCTTCTACTGCTTCTGGGAGCCTCTAAGTTATTCTCATTCTCATTCTTGACGTGGAGGCTTGACGGCTTACTGGGTCCCAAGATGATTTTATATTGTGGCACAGATGCCCTGGTCTCCTCAGTCCTCATAGGAGATCCTAAGTTTCTGCTCTGCTGGGTTCTGCCCATGGGGCTGAATGTGTCGGGCGGAGAAGGCTGCCTGCTCTCCTTTCCAGGAAGGGGGGACTCTGAGGCCCCATGGTCATGACTAGGTGGGGTCCCTTGTGAGGCCTTCTGGATTTCCTTATATAGAGAAGAGTGAACAAAACGACTTGCTGGCATGGTGAATGACTCTTTTGTTGTCATCCTCCTCATAACTGCCTGAGGCTCATCCAAGAAGTTGGGCTCTGATTCATGGGTGGCTGCAGGGCGAGAGGGACTCTGTGGAAGGGGCAAGGACTGAGCTTTTTGGAACTTAAGGATTTCTATGGGCTTGATGACCTTGAGAGGTAAGCTCCATCTGTGCTTCACCCAAAACCTTGCAATATGTTCTGCAAGATCCCGTTGCATACGTGGACTGAGAAAAGAAAAGATCTTGGGAAGTGTTTATATAGGTGTCCCAGCTTTTTGAGCCAAGAACATTTCTATTTTCTAGGTGGGTGTCAGAGACAGAATAACCATGGGCTGGGGGCTGCCAGGATTGAGGCACACTCACAGGAATTAGATCCTCTTTGGTCTGCCTTGACATGTCCATACGTGCTTTCGAAATATTTTCTAAATAATTCTTATATCCATTTGCCAGTAAAAACTTTCCTGAGTTTCTCCTCAAAGTTGTCATTGAGTCCCTTTCAGAATTCTCAGAGTTTGCCCCCACAGGCTTCATGGGGAAACATTCAATGCTGCTGGATAAATCTTTTGGAGCTTTCCCCAGAATTTTCTCCAGATTTTTACCCGGGGCCTTCTCAAGATGGAATGTCACCTTTTGGACATCCTTGTTGCTTCCACCCATGGACAAAGAAGACCGTAAAGGTCCTTGTATGCCCTTTTCCTGACCAGTCTCTGGTGATTTTTCCTGAAGGGGCACATCCAGAGACTGTTGGGTTCTTCCCAGGTCTGGTTGCTGTTGAATGAGCCACTTTTGAATGTGTTGCTGTAGGTGCTTCCGCAGCTCAGGGCTGATTGGAAAATTCTCCGGAAGAATGGATGTCAAGTTGTCCTGGAAGAGGTGGTAGAGTAGACACTAAAGACTTCTGGAGATCTGTGATCCTCAAGGGGCAAAACCTACCCATTCTCTAGTTGTTTAGGGGAGAACCATCCTGTGGTTGAACTACAGTTGGGATGAAAGACTGTGGTTTATTTGGTGATAAAGGGTAAGGTACTTCATCATTAATGTGCAGTGGGGAAGCAGCTGATCGAAGTGGGAAAGAGGTCTGGAGATGGGCCTGGGTTTGAATCAGAGATAGAGACTCAAGTTGGGACAGAGATGAAGTCAAGGTTTGGGATTGGGACTCCAGGTGGGACAGCAGTGGAGACATTTTAGCCTGCATTGAAACTGGGCAGACGTTTGAGATTCCACTAAATAAATAGGAGGGAGGCTGCAGCGTGGAAGATGTCTCAGAGAGCCAGGCAGTAGTGACTAGAGATTCACTGTGTCATGACGGAAGACCCCAGAAAAGCTGGCTTTATTTCTGTTGAAAATGCTCCTTCAAGATGCTGGGATAGGAGAGTTTCTCAGGACTTGGCAGCTGTTGTGGTTTATTTTCCATGCTCCAGAAGTGTTGGGAGGTGTGGTATTCTGCTCAGCATTCTGTGACTTTAAGATAGTCCCCAAAGATTTTAAGTGGTATTTTGGGCTAGTTTGTCCTGGAAATGATGCATCTTTTTCTTTTTCCTCCCAAATGTTGATCTTGACTCCATTTGTGACTTGGATTTCCAGGAGCTTCTGGTTATCAGTGCTAAGTAAAAAGGGGCTACCAGCCTCCACCTGCCCATTTGTGGAGCCTCTCCAGAGTGAGGTCTCTGATGTGCAGTGGGAAAGGTGTCCTTGCTGGGACTTCCCATCAGATAAGGTGGAGAGGCCCCAGGCAGGGTTGAAATGGGACAATTTGAGCCACCAAGGCCTGCAATGGCTGAGATGGGAGAAGCCAACAAATGCTTATATGGAGAGTTCTGTCTGAACGTGCTCAGTGGAAGTGCAACTGATTCACAGTGAGAGAGTCAGACTGGATTGCGGCACTGGTGGAGCAGAGAAGACTTTTGGTGGCTAAAGGCAGCCATCAGGAGGAATAGCATGTAGTGGAGGGAGGGAGAGTGCAAAGGGCCTAGGTGAAAGGCCAAGTAGGGAGAGCAAAGGCTCTGGTGGTCGGGAGGCACTCAGCAGTGAGTGCAGACTAATGGTACCTGAGGAGGTTGCTGGACCTGGTGACAGGCTTGAGACAAGCAGTGGAGGGTTCTCAGCCAGGGGAGGCAGAGCAGCCAATAGGCCTGGTGATAGGGTGGAGGCCAGAGGTGGAGGCTGCTGGGTCAGAGGAGCCAAGAAATCCAATGGGCCTGGCGACAGGGTGGAGGCCAGAGGTGGAGGGCACACTGGCAGAGGAGTGGGGGAAGCCAATGGGCTAGGCAACAGGGTGGAGCTCAGAGGTGGAAGGCACTCGGTCAGAGGAGCTAGGGACCCCAATGGGCCTGGTGAAAGGATGGAGGCCCGAGATGGAGGGCACTTGGTCAGAGGAGCCGGAAAAGGCAATGGGCCTGGTGACAGGGTAGAGGCCAGAGGTGGAGGGCACTCAGTCACAAGAGCCAGGGAAGCCAACGAGGGCACGACTGATACAGCATCTTGCCCATGCGAAGCATATGGCTGGGTGGCTCTAGAAGGTGTTCTTTGGCATATCTTACCAAGACGACCGGTGTCTTCACCAAAAAGCCGAAGAAAAGAGGCCTTGTCAGGGGCCAGCTCCAGTCGGCTACAGAAGATAGGAGTAGATGAGGCCCAGGGTAGGCAGTGGTCATAATCTTGGGTAGGTTGGGGGCGGTTCCAAGGAGGGGGGTTGCCAAGGACAGCGGGGGTCTAAAGGGAGGAGTGGGGGCGGGGCTCCAGGAGGGAGGGTCAAGGGTGGGGCTTTCAGGTGAAGAGTGGGACACACTGGCCACGCCCCTCTACTGCCCCACCCTGTGACCACACAATCTTCTCCCCCACCTCCAGGTCAACTTCAGGCTGCTCTGTGGCTCTGTGGCCCTGGAGTCTGGTAGGAAAGAAAACAGAGAAGGGGAAGTTTGAAGGTTCTTTACCTTTGTAGAAGTGAAAGCAGGTCTTTATTCGCCTCCAATTCTTTCCCGCTATCTCTACAGGCTGGAAATTAGGAGAGTGTTAAGATGGGGAAGTGAGGGGCCTGTATGTCTTCTTGCTGAGAGGATGTCCCTCTAGGGCAGAGAGTGGAGTATTAAATGTATAAAGTACAAATCTATCACCACCCACCCCTCTTCCTGGTCTTAAACCTGCCTGTGGGGAGAATGGGAGAAAGGGGAGCTTGGCTCCACGAGGACTCAGACTTAGCAAAGTCAAACTGCTTGTCCACAGTGGAGCCTCCAAGGCACCACCTCCACAAACAGTTATGGGCCTACCCGTCCCCCCACCCCCTCCTCCTACTGGACAGCACCCATTCCTGGCTTTTGGCTTCATTCCCAGTGCAGAAAGTGAGACGTCCCAGGTTCAGGTCTCCTTCCCACATCTCCCTCTCAGGGCAGGCTACTGATACCCTGGGAGATGTGTGGCTTGTCCCTCAGAAAAAGGCAAGGTCAAATACACCTGGGGTTCTAGATGGAGCAGCAGAACCTTACTTTTCAGAGAGAAGTTCTTCTTCCTGCTCTTCAGCCTCTGCTTCTCCACATGGCGCTGAAAGACAAGAAAGATTGAGGGTCTGGGCTGAGGCACCAGCCACTGGAATTCGACTGACGACTTATGAGCTAGGGAGATCTTTCTTGGGTCTTGGCAGAGGGTACCTTACCTCCTTGGGTTGATTCCACATCTTGGCAATTGTATATTGAGCTAGTGTATATGTCCTTCTGAGTACATACTGAATGTGGGATCATATGGGAGATCTACCTTAAGTTTTCTGAGGATTCTTCACAATTCTTTCCAAAGAGGCTGTATCAAGTTGAACTTCCACCAACAAAGTGTTTCCTTTTCTCCACACCCTGACCAGCATCTGCAGTTTTGGGACTTTGTGATGTGGGCTATTCTCTCTGAGATTATATGATATCTGAAGGTAGTTTTGATTTATATTTCTCTGATGGTTAGGGATGAAGAGCATTTTCTCGTGTGATTGTTTGGCCATTCTGATATTTTTCTTGATGACATGTTTTTTTACTAGAAAGGATTAGACAATAATTTTCTCATGGGCCAAACAAGACACCTCCTTGAAGAAGACAGTGCCCTGGGCAGTGGCAATAGTGGCTGGAGGTGCCAGGAGGTCTTGAGCCCTGCTGGTAAGGACTATCTTGGGACGAAGCCTTCCTGGTGAGCACGAGTTGGGGATGCTTTAGGCCACTCTGGAATTGGCCATTTCTCAAGGTCTGTAGGTCTGGGAATGCCTTTTCCCCAATGGGATGACTCTGGCACTTGGGGATGGCTTGTTGATTACAGACTGCATAGATTGGCATTCTATTTTCTGGCCCTGTAGTGACAGGCAAATGGACAGACAGGGCTTGGTTGTGCTGGTTTATCTTCGAGGCATGAAATTTCTGGTGTAGCATCATTTTCTGTTCTAGCATCTGACGCATAGCTGACATGAGCCCATGGGCTTCTGTGGTGTTGCCGTCCACACATGGTTTGGTTTTCCTTGGTTTTGGTTTCTGGGTATTGCATAATGCTGGCTTGCCTTTTGCTTTGCGAATAATCCATTGAAAACATTTCTTGATGCTTTTTCTGGGGTTGTTCTTCTGAGGAACCTGTATCTTTGCCAAGAGCTGATAGTGTTGACTCTGAGGGCCAACTTCTGTTCCTTTGGCCTGGCTACGTTGGCAGGTTCCCAATTCTCCAAACTTCTCTTTATTCTTGTCTGCATTAAGTTTCCTGTTGCACTCACTCTTGTAAGCAGGTGCACACATCTTGCTTTGATTCTTGCTTGAATATTTGTGGGTATTGGGCTCCTGCAGCCCCAGGCTCCTCCTCCTGGCTGCCATGAACTCACCCAGTATCTGGGAAGCTGTCTTATGTTCCATAGGCACACTCTGGAGGTAGCTCTGGGGCTCCTGCGAAGTCAAACTGTTTGTATCAAGAAGTATGTTAGTGTAACGGTCTGGAAGGAGGACTGCGGTGCCACAGACATTAGGCTGAGTCTCTGACTTAGCAGCCCCTCTGGGCTCAAACTCACTAATGACCTCTGCCAGAAGGCAGAGCTCTTCTGGGTCTTGGGAAAGAGCCACTCTGGGGAGTACAGGGCTTCTACTGCTTCTGGGAGCCTCTAAGTTATTCTCATTCTCATTCTTGACGTGGAGGCTTGACGGCTTACTGGGTCCCAAGATGATTTTATATTGTGGCACAGATGCCCTGGTCTCCTCAGTCCTCATAGGAGATCCTAAGTTTCTGCTCTGCTGGGTTCTGCCCATGGGGCTGAATGTGTCGGGCGGAGAAGGCTGCCTGCTCTCCTTTCCAGGAAGGGGGGACTCTGAGGCCCCATGGTCATGACTAGGTGGGGTCCCTTGTGAGGCCTTCTGGATTTCCTTATATAGAGAAGAGTGAACAAAACGACTTGCTGGCATGGTGAATGACTCTTTTGTTGTCATCCTCCTCATAACTGCCTGAGGCTCATCCAAGAAGTTGGGCTCTGATTCATGGGTGGCTGCAGGGCGAGAGGGACTCTGTGGAAGGGGCAAGGACTGAGCTTTTTGGAACTTAAGGATTTCTATGGGCTTGATGACCTTGAGAGGTAAGCTCCATCTGTGCTTCACCCAAAACCTTGCAATATGTTCTGCAAGATCCCGTTGCATACGTGGACTGAGAAAAGAAAAGATCTTGGGAAGTGTTTATATAGGTGTCCCAGCTTTTTGAGCCAAGAACATTTCTATTTTCTAGGTGGGTGTCAGAGACAGAATAACCATGGGCTGGGGGCTGCCAGGATTGAGGCACACTCACAGGAATTAGATCCTCTTTGGTCTGCCTTGACATGTCCATACGTGCTTTCGAAATATTTTCTAAATAATTCTTATATCCATTTGCCAGTAAAAACTTTCCTGAGTTTCTCCTCAAAGTTGTCATTGAGTCCCTTTCAGAATTCTCAGAGTTTGCCCCCACAGGCTTCATGGGGAAACATTCAATGCTGCTGGATAAATCTTTTGGAGCTTTCCCCAGAATTTTCTCCAGATTTTTACCCGGGGCCTTCTCAAGATGGAATGTCACCTTTTGGACATCCTTGTTGCTTCCACCCATGGACAAAGAAGACCGTAAAGGTCCTTGTATGCCCTTTTCCTGACCAGTCTCTGGTGATTTTTCCTGAAGGGGCACATCCAGAGACTGTTGGGTTCTTCCCAGGTCTGGTTGCTGTTGAATGAGCCACTTTTGAATGTGTTGCTGTAGGTGCTTCCGCAGCTCAGGGCTGATTGGAAAATTCTCCGGAAGAATGGATGTCAAGTTGTCCTGGAAGAGGTGGTAGAGTAGACACTAAAGACTTCTGGAGATCTGTGATCCTCAAGGGGCAAAACCTACCCATTCTCTAGTTGTTTAGGGGAGAACCATCCTGTGGTTGAACTACAGTTGGGATGAAAGACTGTGGTTTATTTGGTGATAAAGGGTAAGGTACTTCATCATTAATGTGCAGTGGGGAAGCAGCTGATCGAAGTGGGAAAGAGGTCTGGAGATGGGCCTGGGTTTGAATCAGAGATAGAGACTCAAGTTGGGACAGAGATGAAGTCAAGGTTTGGGATTGGGACTCCAGGTGGGACAGCAGTGGAGACATTTTAGCCTGCATTGAAACTGGGCAGACGTTTGAGATTCCACTAAATAAATAGGAGGGAGGCTGCAGCGTGGAAGATGTCTCAGAGAGCCAGGCAGTAGTGACTAGAGATTCACTGTGTCATGACGGAAGACCCCAGAAAAGCTGGCTTTATTTCTGTTGAAAATGCTCCTTCAAGATGCTGGGATAGGAGAGTTTCTCAGGACTTGGCAGCTGTTGTGGTTTATTTTCCATGCTCCAGAAGTGTTGGGAGGTGTGGTATTCTGCTCAGCATTCTGTGACTTTAAGATAGTCCCCAAAGATTTTAAGTGGTATTTTGGGCTAGTTTGTCCTGGAAATGATGCATCTTTTTCTTTTTCCTCCCAAATGTTGATCTTGACTCCATTTGTGACTTGGATTTCCAGGAGCTTCTGGTTATCAGTGCTAAGTAAAAAGGGGCTACCAGCCTCCACCTGCCCATTTGTGGAGCCTCTCCAGAGTGAGGTCTCTGATGTGCAGTGGGAAAGGTGTCCTTGCTGGGACTTCCCATCAGATAAGGTGGAGAGGCCCCAGGCAGGGTTGAAATGGGACAATTTGAGCCACCAAGGCCTGCAATGGCTGAGATGGGAGAAGCCAACAAATGCTTATATGGAGAGTTCTGTCTGAACGTGCTCAGTGGAAGTGCAACTGATTCACAGTGAGAGAGTCAGACTGGATTGCGGCACTGGTGGAGCAGAGAAGACTTTTGGTGGCTAAAGGCAGCCATCAGGAGGAATAGCATGTAGTGGAGGGAGGGAGAGTGCAAAGGGCCTAGGTGAAAGGCCAAGTAGGGAGAGCAAAGGCTCTGGTGGTCGGGAGGCACTCAGCAGTGAGTGCAGACTAATGGTACCTGAGGAGGTTGCTGGACCTGGTGACAGGCTTGAGACAAGCAGTGGAGGGTTCTCAGCCAGGGGAGGCAGAGCAGCCAATAGGCCTGGTGATAGGGTGGAGGCCAGAGGTGGAGGCTGCTGGGTCAGAGGAGCCAAGAAATCCAATGGGCCTGGCGACAGGGTGGAGGCCAGAGGTGGAGGGCACACTGGCAGAGGAGTGGGGGAAGCCAATGGGCTAGGCAACAGGGTGGAGCTCAGAGGTGGAAGGCACTCGGTCAGAGGAGCTAGGGACCCCAATGGGCCTGGTGAAAGGATGGAGGCCCGAGATGGAGGGCACTTGGTCAGAGGAGCCGGAAAAGGCAATGGGCCTGGTGACAGGGTAGAGGCCAGAGGTGGAGGGCACTCAGTCACAAGAGCCAGGGAAGCCAACGAGGGCACGACTGATACAGCATCTTGCCCATGCGAAGCATATGGCTGGGTGGCTCTAGAAGGTGTTCTTTGGCATATCTTACCAAGACGACCGGTGTCTTCACCAAAAAGCCGAAGAAAAGAGGCCTTGTCAGGGGCCAGCTCCAGTCGGCTACAGAAGATAGGAGTAGATGAGGCCCAGGGTAGGCAGTGGTCATAATCTTGGGTAGGTTGGGGGCGGTTCCAAGGAGGGGGGTTGCCAAGGACAGCGGGGGTCTAAAGGGAGGAGTGGGGGCGGGGCTCCAGGAGGGAGGGTCAAGGGTGGGGCTTTCAGGTGAAGAGTGGGACACACTGGCCACGCCCCTCTACTGCCCCACCCTGTGACCACACAATCTTCTCCCCCACCTCCAGGTCAACTTCAGGCTGCTCTGTGGCTCTGTGGCCCTGGAGTCTGGTAGGAAAGAAAACAGAGAAGGGGAAGTTTGAAGGTTCTTTACCTTTGTAGAAGTGAAAGCAGGTCTTTATTCGCCTCCAATTCTTTCCCGCTATCTCTACAGGCTGGAAATTAGGAGAGTGTTAAGATGGGGAAGTGAGGGGCCTGTATGTCTTCTTGCTGAGAGGATGTCCCTCTAGGGCAGAGAGTGGAGTATTAAATGTATAAAGTACAAATCTATCACCACCCACCCCTCTTCCTGGTCTTAAACCTGCCTGTGGGGAGAATGGGAGAAAGGGGAGCTTGGCTCCACGAGGACTCAGACTTAGCAAAGTCAAACTGCTTGTCCACAGTGGAGCCTCCAAGGCACCACCTCCACAAACAGTTATGGGCCTACCCGTCCCCCCACCCCCTCCTCCTACTGGACAGCACCCATTCCTGGCTTTTGGCTTCATTCCCAGTGCAGAAAGTGAGACGTCCCAGGTTCAGGTCTCCTTCCCACATCTCCCTCTCAGGGCAGGCTACTGATACCCTGGGAGATGTGTGGCTTGTCCCTCAGAAAAAGGCAAGGTCAAATACACCTGGGGTTCTAGATGGAGCAGCAGAACCTTACTTTTCAGAGAGAAGTTCTTCTTCCTGCTCTTCAGCCTCTGCTTCTCCACATGGCGCTGAAAGACAAGAAGATTGAGGGTCTGGGCTGAGGCACCAGCCACTGGAATTCGACTGACGACTTATGAGCTAGGGAGATCTTTCTTGGGTCTTGGCAGAGGGTACCTTACCTCCTTGGTTGATTCCACATCTTGGCAATTGTATATTGAGCTAGTGTATATGTCCTTCTGAGTACATACTGAATGTGGGATCATATGGGAGATCTACCTTAAGTTTTCTGAGGATTCTCACAATTCTTTCCAAAGAGGCTGTATCAAGTTGAACTTCACCAACAAAGTGTTTCCTTTCTCCCACACCCTGACCAGCATCTGCAGTTTTGGGACTTTGTGATGTGGGCTATTCTCTCTGAGATTATATGATATCTGAAGGTAGTTTTGATTTATATTTCTCTGATGGTTAGGGATGAAGAGCATTTTCTCGTGTGATTGTTTGGCCATTCTGATATTTTTCTTGATGACATGTTTTTTACTAGAAAGGATTAGACAATAATTTTCTCATGGGCCAAACAAGACACCTCCTTGAAGAAGACAGTTGCCCTGGGCAGTGGCAATAGTGGCTGGAGGGTGCCAGGAGGTCTTGAGCCCTGCTGGTAAGGACTATCTTGGGACGAAGCC